>NW_011888942.1:595256-598207 GCF_000151845.1 Pteropus vampyrus
GGGAGATAATCACACAACAGAATATATAGATGTCAAATTATAATGTACACCTGAAAATTATATAATTGTATTAACCAGTGTTACCCCAATAAAATAAAAAATAAAAATAAATAAAGAAACTACAGAACAGCCATCATTGAATGTCACATGAAATGTAGTTAAACAGAAGTCCTACAACTGGGGACAGAAGAGGCTATCTCAACATTGGTAGGACGGATGGAAACATGAAATGTGCTGGTCCCACATCCACATGTGGTGGTTGAGAATCAGGAGGAATAGCCCAATTGTAGATACTCCCTGGAGGAGGAAAGGGTCCTGGCCCTATACTAGGCTCCCCAGCCCAGAGTTCCAGTGCTGGGAAAAGAAGTCCCCTCAACTGCTGGTTGTGAAAACCAGCAAAAATTGTGGCTGAATGAGAGGGAGGGCCGCTGGAGTCACAGACATTCCCTTTAAGTGGCCTGCACATGGACGTACTCAATGACAAATTCACTTATTCTGAGCATCACTTGAGGCAGCAGATTGAAAGACAACAGGGACATATGTGGAGGAACTAATTTTTCTGGCTTCAGAGTGAAGTCTGGAGGAGTAGCTTTCTCTCAGACAGAAGTGCTGGCAGAATTCAATGTTTTTTTTTCTTAGCCCTCTCTTCTCCAAGTATGCAGACACAGGAGCCTCTATATCTGACTCTCTATCAAATTTGCTGACACTGGTCACCCTGCCCTGGTGATTCCTTGAGACTTCTCCCCATCCGACTTGCAGGCTCATCCAAGCCACTTCCAGTGATGTTTCCATACAAACAGTCTGCTTAGCTTATGCTGCAGATTTTCCTAAAATCTCTTAAAGGTACTATCTGGCCTCAGAGTGGCCCATCCCTCTTGCTGAGCAGCCCTAAGCCTGACACTAGCGTCAGCTGGCCTTGGTTGCCAGCTTGGACTCTCGAGGCATATCCAAGCCCAGCATGGGTAGCAGCCATCAATAAATTGCTTACTGTCTTTCCAGGTGGCTCTGGGCAGGGCACAACTGTGGCTGAACTTGACCTGTGGCAAGACTCCTCCCAGGAGGCCCTGGGGGCCATCATGTCCAGTAGCCAACTTCAGACAGAACTATAGCACCACCCAGGGCCACATCCAAGAACAACACACGTAAAAGGCAGACCGAGCAGACACCAAGCCCTGCTAAAGTGAATACTGCTTCATAGGGTCAGCCCCTGTACACAGTTCCTCCAATGTAGTCACTAGCCAGACCTCACAACAAATCAGCTTGAGAGTGAATCTTCTCATTGACATGCAAACAGAAACTAAGACTCAACTAAAACAGGAAGATACACACAACTTATGCAATGGACACACCTAGAACACCTGGCTCAGGTGATCAGGGCAGACTGTGCCTCTGGTCCCCACAGTACATCTACCATATAAGGCCACTCTACTAAAACTAGGAGACATAGTAGCCTTATCTAATATTTAGAAACAAACACAAGGAGGCAGTTAAAGTGGGAGACAAGAAAACGTGTTCCAAATGAAAGAACAAAGAAAGTTCCAGAAAAAGAACTTAAAATAATAGAGACAAGCAATGTACCTGATGCAGAATTCAAAACACTGGTTATAAGAGTGCTCAATGAACTGAGACGAAGAGTTGATGAACTCAGTGACAACCTTAACAACAAAGAGATACAAAACATAAATAGAAGATAGAAAAATATTTTAAAAAACGAATAATACAGTAACTGAAATGAAGAATTAAAGGGAATCAACAGTAGATTTGATGAAACAGAGGATCAAATCAGTGAGTTAGACAATAAGGTAGTAAAAAACAACCAATTGGAACTGCAATAAGAAAAACAAATTATAAAAATTAGGATAGTTTAAGGGGCCTCTGGAACAACATCAAACTTATCAACACTTGCATCATAGGAAGACCAGAGAAGAAGAGAGCAAGAAATTGAAAGTCTACTTGGAGAAATAATGATGGAGAACTTTCTAAACCTGGCAAAGGAAATAGATATACAAACCTAAAAAGCGTAAAGAATCCCAAACAAGGTAAACTCAAAAAGGCCCACACCAAGACACATCATAATTACAATACCAAAGTTTAAATACAAAGAATTTTAAAAGCAGTAAGAAAAAAGCAATTTGTTATCTACAAGGGAGCTCTCATAAGACTGTCAGCTAATTGCTCAACAGAAAATTTGCAGGCCAGAAGGGACTGGCAGGAAATATTTAAAGTATGAAAAGTAAGGATCTACAACTAAGGTTAGTCTACCCAGCAAAGATATCATTTAGAATTGAAGGAAAGATAAAGCACTTCCTAGACAAGAAAAAGTTAATGGAGTTCATCAACACCAAATCAATATGTTAGAGTACTTCCTTAAGAAGAAAAAAAAGGAAAAAAGATTTAAAATATGAATGATAAAATGACAAAAACTACATATCTATCAACAATTACTTTAAATATAAATGGATTAAATGCTGCAATCAAAAGAAAGGGTAGCTAAATGGATAAGAAAACAAGACCCTTACATATGCTACCTATAGTGTAAGAGACTCACTGTAGATTGAATGATACACTCAGATTGAAAGTAAAGGGGTGGAAAAAGATATTTCATGAAAATGGAAACAAACAAAAACAATACTTATACCAGAAAAAATAGACTTTAAAACATGAATGGATCTTGAGATAATTATACTAACCAAAATAAGTCAGACAGAAAAAGTTGAGAGCCATATGATTTCACTCATATGTGGAGTATAAAACTGAAAGCAACAAATGAACAAGACAAGCAAACAAAAAAAACCTTCATAAACACAGACAACAATTTAGTGGTTACCAGAGGGAAAGGGGACAGTAGGGATGTAGATAAGGGTAAAGGGGGTCAAATATATGGTGACAGAAGGCAATTTAACTTTGAGTGGTGAACAAAAAATACAATATACAGATGGTATATTGTTGAA
>NW_011888942.1:598257-605690 GCF_000151845.1 Pteropus vampyrus
AACCTTAACAACAAAGAGATACAAAACATAAATAGAAGATAGAAAAATATTTTAAAAAACGAATAATACAGTAACTGAAATGAAGAATTAAAGGGAATCAACAGTAGATTTGATGAAACAGAGGATCAAATCAGTGAGTTAGACAATAAGGTAGTAAAAAACAACCAATTGGAACTGCAATAAGAAAAACAAATTATAAAAATTAGGATAGTTTAAGGGGCCTCTGGAACAACATCAAACTTATCAACACTTGCATCATAGGAAGACCAGAGAAGAAGAGAGCAAGAAATTGAAAGTCTACTTGGAGAAATAATGATGGAGAACTTTCTAAACCTGGCAAAGGAAATAGATATACAAACCTAAAAAGCGTAAAGAATCCCAAACAAGGTAAACTCAAAAAGGCCCACACCAAGACACATCATAATTACAATACCAAAGTTTAAATACAAAGAATTTTAAAAGCAGTAAGAAAAAAGCAATTTGTTATCTACAAGGGAGCTCTCATAAGACTGTCAGCTAATTGCTCAACAGAAAATTTGCAGGCCAGAAGGGACTGGCAGGAAATATTTAAAGTATGAAAAGTAAGGATCTACAACTAAGGTTAGTCTACCCAGCAAAGATATCATTTAGAATTGAAGGAAAGATAAAGCACTTCCTAGACAAGAAAAAGTTAATGGAGTTCATCAACACCAAATCAATATGTTAGAGTACTTCCTTAAGAAGAAAAAAAAGGAAAAAAGATTTAAAATATGAATGATAAAATGACAAAAACTACATATCTATCAACAATTACTTTAAATATAAATGGATTAAATGCTGCAATCAAAAGAAAGGGTAGCTAAATGGATAAGAAAACAAGACCCTTACATATGCTACCTATAGTGTAAGAGACTCACTGTAGATTGAATGATACACTCAGATTGAAAGTAAAGGGGTGGAAAAAGATATTTCATGAAAATGGAAACAAACAAAAACAATACTTATACCAGAAAAAATAGACTTTAAAACATGAATGGATCTTGAGATAATTATACTAACCAAAATAAGTCAGACAGAAAAAGTTGAGAGCCATATGATTTCACTCATATGTGGAGTATAAAACTGAAAGCAACAAATGAACAAGACAAGCAAACAAAAAAAACCTTCATAAACACAGACAACAATTTAGTGGTTACCAGAGGGAAAGGGGACAGTAGGGATGTAGATAAGGGTAAAGGGGGTCAAATATATGGTGACAGAAGGCAATTTAACTTTGAGTGGTGAACAAAAAATACAATATACAGATGGTATATTGTTGAACTGTACATTTGAAACCTATGTATTTTTATTAACTGTCACCCAGTAAATTTAATTAAAAAATAAATAAAGAAAAGAATATTGGAGTAAAATACGATCAAGAAAAAATAAAAACAAAGGCAATAACAAGAGATAAAGAATGACCCAATAATTCCACTTCTGGGTATTTATTGAAACAAGCCCAAAACACTTCTTTGAAGGGACATGTGAATCCATATGTTCATTGCAGCATTAGTTACAATAGCCAAGATACGGAGGCAACCAGGGTATCCATCAGTAGAGAAATGGTTAAAGAAAAGCTGGTATATATATTCATTGGAATATTATTCAGTTATAAAAAAGAATGAAATCTTCTCATCTGCAGCAATATGGATTGACCTAGAGAGTATTGTAGTGAGTGGAGTAAGTCAGACAGAGTAAGACAAATACTATATGACTTCAATTACGTGTGGAATTTAACGAACAAAATAAGCAAAACAGAAACAAATTTATAGATACAGAGGACATTTTGAGAATTGCCAGATGGGAGGGGCATTAGGGGTTGGGTGTAAAGGGGGAAGGAATTAAGAAGTCCAAATTGATAGTTACAAAATAGTTATTTTGATGTAAATATAGCATAAGAAATATAGCCGATAATATTGTAATAACTATGTAGGGTATCAGATAAGTACTAGATTCATCAACGTGATCACTTCACAAGTTATGTAAATGTCTATCACCAAGTTATATACCTGAAACTAATATAATATTATATACCAACTATATTTGAACAGTAGAAAAAAAATTCAAAAATATATATGTAAGAAATATAAGAAATTCAAAGTAATTTTAAATTAACATTTATCATTATTTTTTGTTTAAATATTAAATGAGTTATGTTCAATGTATTATACATATAATTATTATAGTGAAGCTATTTAAAACTATTGTAGTGAACCTTAATATAATCACATAAAATATGCTAAATTCATAGCTAATAGCACTTTCAAGTTATACTGAATATTATAATATTCAGTCTTTCATTACAAAATATTTTCCCTCTTAATCTTTGCTAAAATTAATATAATCACACATGTTCATATTTGTGAACAAAACAATATATTCTGATATATAATTGTTACTTGGTATTTCAATGTGTCCACTTAAACTCAAATAATATCCATTTGCATTACCAATTCTGATAAAAAAGGGTCATATTGAGACATTTCACCCCCTTTTTACAGCATTCAGTTTCAACAGAATAAAAATTTCCCAATAGTTCTTTAAATGTAATATAAATTATCTTATCCATATCAGATCAATAAAATATCAGGCTTATCCCTCTGGATTTTATAACCATAACATGTGCCTTTATACTTCTCTGCTCTATTTCCTAAATTGCGATGGACATGGAGGATTTCATTTTACTGTATTTCATAATTTCTTGACTATTTTATAATTTATTTGTAACTAGCAGTTGTCTAATAGTGAATCTATAATTTCATTGAGATCAGAGATAATATTGTCTATGTTATGCATCATATATCCAGTAAAGTTAAGTAATAAATCAGCCTTATTTGTGTTTTACTTTAATTTCAATGACTCGTTTTTAATTATTTGCTTAATTTTTCTTCTCTTAATCTCAAAATATTAATTGAAAATAGGAACTATTTAAACGTATGGTATATGTCTCTCCTGAGTAATTATATTCCCCTTATCTTCCAAGTTTCTATAGGTTCTTTAGAGTATTACCACTGACATTCAGTAAGTCACTTATTTTTTCTTTACCTTATCATACCTAGCCACCTTAAAAGAAAAGATAGAGGAACACAACAATTTTACCAACACTAGAACTCTTGTACACATTCTGTCCAACTTCCAGCCATCAACCGAAACCATATTTCAATGAAGAATTTTATTTCAAGAACTAGTTTACACAGAACTATAAAACTATAAAAGAAAATCTAGATAACCTTGGCTATGACAATGGCTTTTTAGATGTAACATCAAAGACATGGTTATGAAAGAAATAATGGATATGCTGGACTTCATTAAAATTAAAACCTTTTTCTGTTCAAAAGAAAATGTCAGGAGAATTCGAAGACAATCCATGGACTGAAGAAAATATTTATAAAAGACACATCCAATACAGGAACTTTATCTAAAATATACAAAGAACTCTTAAACTCAACAATAAGAAAACAATCTGATTAAAAAAAAAAATAGCTCTTGTTTAGTTGACAGTAGAATGATCCAGTTTAGACATTGCTGTTGTTACATAACACACCACTCAGAACTATGGTTTTTTATTAAACTGTGTGCAAATGAATACTTATAAATACACAACTAGTCAAATAAAATCAATATCTTCAAAGATTTCAGGGAAGCAACATCATCAATTAAAATAAAAAGGGACACTTAGGTAAGAAAGATCTTTTGGAAAATAAATGTATATCAGCTAAATTAAGTATAGTAGTACTTGCAGTGCTGCAAAATAAAATGAAAATAAATAAATAAATAAATCTTCCTGAAAGCAGCACACAAGAAAAACAGATCAACAATTAGGTAAAAAGAGATAAAATAATTTGAGAATAAATTTGGTGTTCTAACATTTTGTTAATGATAATTTCAACAAGAAAAAATAAAGCAGATTATAGGAGACAGAAAAATAAATACTAAGATAAAACAGTTTCTAGAATGCAAGAATTTCTTTAAAAAGAAAAAAAGAATCATGAGATTCATCATGAATTTTAGGAATACAGAAAAAAGATTCTAAAATTTCTCAGAGTTAAAAGTAATCACATTCAATGGAACATAATTACAGTCACATCAACACTCCAAACAGCGATTCTTAAAGGCTGATGATTATGGATTATGTCTTTTATATTCTAAGAGAAATGATTTTTACTCTAGAATTCCTATTACAAGCCCAAAACTTTATCAAATTTCAAGATAAAAATAGAAATTGTTTCTGACATATGAGTCCAAAATGTACAGTCATTAGGGCTGTGATAAACTGGACTCAACATAGGAGAAAGGTGAAGATGGTCCTAAATTTATTGATCTCCAGACTCCAATGATAAATGTTTTTATATATATTATACATATATTACATATACATATATACACACATACCTTTATATATTATGTTTTTATATATATTATACATATGTTACATATACATATATACACACATACCTTTATATATATAATATATATAATATAATATAATATAATATAATATAATATAATATAATATAATATAATATAATATAATATAATATAATATAATATAATATAATATAATATAATATAATAATAAATAAATGTATGGGTATTATACCATTTGGCAGTAAACTATTTAAATAGGTACAATAATCATACTAAAGATTAAATTGAAATTAGGATTGTAATATTGTCCACCTCAAAATTTTTCCCAATAATTTCAACCCTCTCTCATCCATTGAAAGCTTCATAACATCAACATTTTAAAATACATTCAAAATACATGTTCAAAAAAGTCTCCTTAATCCTATATCAGTGCCCAACTCATGCCCTTAAGCTTTCTCTATTTGTGTGTCTCATTTTCAAGGGAATTCATTGAAATCAAAATGCCTTTCTTCACATAATTAATTGCTATCTAAATGTGATTTGAAATTACCCAGCTTCATTATGTCACTTACTCCCCTGTTGCCACTTACAGAGAAATACTTGTTTTTTATCTTTCTTTAATACACTATTTGAAACACTTGACCACTCCTTTCTTCAAATGATTCTTCTTCTTAGCTTCCATAACAACAAAAAACATCCTAATTTTTCTCAATGTTCAACTTACATGGCTGGAGTGTGTAGTAAAATATTTGAGAGAAAAGGCTCAGGGGCCAGACGAACAAGGTTAGGTCCTGGTTCCGTCATTTACAAGATGCAGCTGTTTGATTTTAGGGACTTTACTTAATTTCTTTGTTCTTCACTTGCCTCAGCTACATAATAGAGATAATATTTGTTCCAATCTGATAAATGAAGTTTCAATAAGTTAATACATGCAAAGCTATTTGATCATTTCACTAAATAAATGTTTAGTGCTCCATTCCTCTGTGTCCATGGCCTATAGAGTCTCTGAGTAGTGTAAGTTAAAATAGGCACTATTTTGCTTGCTGAATGTTAAATATAGAGAAGACAGGATAGAGTAACTTAAAATTATCAATGTTTGGATTCTTTCTTTCTTTTCTTTCTTCTTTAATATTACATTAAATGTAATTAATATTACATATATGTATAATTTTATATATATGCATGAGTGTGTGTGTATATATATATAGAGAGGGGGGGGAGAGAGAGAGAGAGAGAGAGAAAAGAAAAAGAGAGAAAGAGAGAGAGAGAGGGAGGGAAAGAGGCAGAGAGAGAGAGAGAGAGAGAGGAGAAGAGAGAGACAGAGAAATGCCACGTTCTTTCCCTCTTGTCTTTTAATTCTAAGAAGTTCTTTATAATGTGGCTGCAAATGCCTACATATTTATAATCATATTTGCTTAATATTTAAATCAATTTTCTGGGACCAAAGAAGCCATTATGCAGAGTCAGGTGATTGAAATTCATCTGGCCTTAATTTGAAATTTTTAAGTTAAATTTTAATGTTGTTTTAATATTAGAACTTTGATTGATTATTGGTGTTCGTATTCAATAGTTTAATTAGTCTGACTGCAGCTTCCTGATTATGTCTCTGAGATTTTCTTTCTTGCAAATCTGCTTGTATCTTTAATATTAGCTTTCCTCTTCCTTGTAGTCTCTTTTCTCTTGTCATTCTATTCACTCTTTGTGAATAATCATAGTCTTTTCTAAAGGAACTTCAATTATTATTTTCTGAAGCTTACACTGTTGTTAATTGCCTCCCAAATTTGCTGCCTAAATAAAAGACTCAATTCTTCAAAGTTATTACAATATTTTCATGTCCTTCAATTAGTTTGACAAATTGAATAAGCAGAAGAGAAACATGTGGATTTCTAGAAGTATCCTTAAAAGAATGGACACGTGCCTATGATTTCTATCTCCTGCTCTCTGAAACTTGGTATGATGAAGCTATCTTAAAACATGAAAATAAGAACCACAATTTATTGAAATGCTCATGTGGTTTTTATCCTTTATTCTAGTCATGTTGTATGTTACATTAATTGATATTTGGATGTTAAATAAGTTTTTCGTCTCTTCGGCAAATGCCACTTGATGGTGTTGTATATTGCTTTTTGTATGTCACTGGATTTGGTTTGCTGGAATTTTGTTGAGGATTTTTGTGTATAATAATAGGAGAATTTAGTATCTACTTTTCTTTTCTTGTGATATATTTTTTCTGGTTTTGGTATCACAAGAATACTGGACAGAATAAGCTGGGAAATGTCATTTTCTCTTCTAATTGTTTTGGAAATGTGTATGAAGAATTATTGATTATTCTTATGTTTAGTAGTGTGTGGCATTGAATCCATCAGGTCCTTGGCTTTTTGTGCAGAAAATACTTTTATTACTAATTTAATCTCTATATTTTGTATAGTTTTATTCAAGATTTTTCTATTTCTTCTTGAATCAATTTTGGCAGTTTCTGTCTTTCTGAGAACTTACCTATTTTATCCAAGTTATTTAATTTGCGTACAGTTGTTCAAAGAAGGCTCACATAATAGTTTTTATTTCTATAAGGTCAAAATAATGACTGCTTTTTTACTCTTGATTTTAGTAATTAGAATCTTTTTTGATAAACCAACTTAAAGTTTTGCTCATTTTGTTGTAATTACAAATAATCAACTTTTGGTTTTCTTGACTTTTTCTATTGTTTTCCTATTCTCAATTTTCTTAATTTCAATTTAATGTTTATGATTACCATCCTCTTGCTTAAGATTTAATTTGTTCTTCTTTTTCCAGTTACTTAATTTAAAAAGTTAGATTATTGATTAAATAAGTCGTCTTTCTTGATATAAGCAATTATAGCTGTAAAGCATTGTCTTATATCTAGTGAGTTTGGGTATATCATGTTTTCGCTTTCATATATCTCAAAATATTTTTACTTTTCCTCAGAATTTCTTTTTTAATCCATTGATTATTTAGAAAAGCATGTTAATTTCCAAATATTGTGAGTCTCCCAATTTTTTGTATTGATTTCTAATTCACTTAATAAT
>NW_011888942.1:606975-609231 GCF_000151845.1 Pteropus vampyrus
TTTTTTAATCCATTGATTATTTAGAAAAGCATGTTAATTTCCAAATATTGTGAGTCTCCCAATTTTTTGTATTGATTTCTAATTCACTTAATAATGTCAGAGAACATACTTGCATGATTTTAATATTTTAAATTATCGAAGATTATTTTGTAGCCTAGAATAAGGTCTATTCCATAGGATTTTTCTTACATACTTGAGAAGAATGTGTATTCTGCTGTTTTCAGGTGGAGTGCTTTGTTGGGTCTAGTTGTTTGATGATGTTTTTAAGTCTTCAATTTCCTTTTTGATCTTCTGACTGGTTGTTCTATTTATTACTTAAAGAAGGCTATTGAAGTCTCTAAATATTATAATTGAATTGCATATTTCTTCCTTCGGTACTATCAGTTTTTGCATTGTGCATTTTGAGTCTCTGTTATTGGGAAAATATATGTTTATAATGTTATATCTTTCTTATAGATTGATTATTTTATTATTTCAAAATGACTTTATCTCTAATACATATTTTGTTTTAAAGTCTGTTTTGTCTGATATCAGTAGAACACTTGAGCTTTCTTATTTTGTGCTTTTTTGCACGGTGTATCTTTTCTCATTTTATTTTCAATATGTTTTTAGCATTGCATTTAAAGTGTGTCTACTATAAACAACATAGAGCTTAGTCATGTTTTTAATCCTCTCTGATAAACTACATTCTGATTGCATTGTTTAACCCTTTCACATTTAATTATCCTATTGGTGGTGGATTATGTCTGCCATTTTAGATTTGCTTTCCACATACTTTATGTTTTTCCCGTCTCTGTTTCCTCTTTACTCCTTTCTTTTCCATTAAGTGAATATTTTTTAGTGTAGCATTTAACTTTGTTAAGGATTGTCTCATTATATTTTAAAGCTATTTCCTTTGTGGTTGCTCTGTGGTTTACCATATACATCTTATTTTATAATCCACTTCAGATTTATACTAAATTCTGGTGAGAAGTAGAAATGTTATTCTTATACAGCTCTTTTTGCCCCATTCCCCCTTTTTGTGCTGTTAATGTAATACATATTATACCTATGTATGCTATAATTGCAATTTTATATTATTTTGTTTAATATTATATCTTTTAAAAAAGCCGAGAGAACAAAGGCGAGCAACTACATTACTTTATTTACTAAATAAATAGATCTCTTCATTGTTCCTGTTGATTCAAGTTATCTTGAATACACATATGTGGTGGTTGGTTTAATGGTGTCACAGATTTTTCTGGGGTATTGTTCATTTTACCTCTCTATCCTTTGATTGGATAACCTCTATTGACCCATCGTCAAGTTTACTGATTCTTTCTTATGCCAATTTAAATCTATTGATCTCTAGCAGATTTTTTTCCATGTCATTTAATGTCCTTTCCAAATTCTAATTTCCATTTCTAAAATAATGTCTGTCCCTATATTCAGATTCTCCATTTTATGAGACATTGTCATCATACCTTTCTTCATTTCTTTAAGCATGGTTTCCTATAGTTCTTAGAACATGTTTATAATAGCTGATTTAAAGTGTTTATTTATTAAATATAGAATTAGGGACTTTTCACAGTCAGTCTCTGTTCCCGCATTTGGATTTTTTTCTGCCGTATATGGATAATACTTTCCTGTTCATTTGTAGGCCTCATATTTTTTTTTTTTTTGCTAAAAAATTGAACATTTAAGATAACGACTCTGAATATTATAATATATACCCCAATGTTGTTGCTGTTATTGTTGTTGTTGTTATTGTTTTGTTGTTTGCTTATTTATTTGTCTGGTGACTTGGATGGATATTTTTAAGTGAAGTCTATTTTCCCTGCATTTTGAATCTTTTGATGTCTGTCTTTAGAGAATATAGCCTTGGCCTACATACAGTCACCCTGGGATTACAGTGGTTTTTATCAGGGATCACTTTAATTGTCTTTTTCCTTGATCTCTTTGTTAAACACTTTACTTTTGTTGGCATTGTACTCAGCTATCTGTCTCCATCAATTTTCAACTGGTTGTACTATTTTTGTTTTATTTATTTATTTTTATTAAATTTATTGGGATGATATTGGTTAATAAAATTATGTAAGTTTCAAATGTACAATTCAGTAATATATCATCTGTATATTGCACTGTGTTCACCACCCAAAGTCAAATCTTCCATCGCTATGTATTTGACCCCCTTTACCCTTATCTCTCTTCCCCCTTTTCCTCTGGTAACCATTAAACTGTTTACTGATTGATCTTTATTTTCCTCCAGCTTGATTG
>NW_011888942.1:610508-622504 GCF_000151845.1 Pteropus vampyrus
CTGGGTGGCTCTTCTTGGCTGTCTCTTTGGTTAGTCTCTCTGATAAACTATAACTGGCCTAATTTAGCTCCTTGCTCTCATTGAGCTGAAAATATCCTCTTAATTACCCCCAACATCTTCATTGTTTTTGAAAACACCCTTAGGCTTCACCTTCCTCCCACTGTGTTCTATGTAAAGTCAGCTTCTTTGTAGACAGCACTGGATCTCTCTATTTTTATTTGGTTTGCTTTGGTTTTCATTCCTCTCCTCCTGGGCTAAATCCCTGAGTTACTCACTGCTGCAGAGTTGCCTGTGGCAAGAGTACTTCGCCACTCTTAGACTGACACCACTACTTGTTAAGCAGGATGCCTATGAGGGTAGTAGCCTCTGGTTTTCTTAAATTGTTTCTCCAAGTGTGGAACTTCTGCTCTATAAGTGAACCAGGCTGAGGGTAAACAAAGCCCTGGTTCTTGGTTTGCTGTTCCTGAAGTAGATCTTCACCCTATGAATGAGTGATAGATAGAAGAGGTAATTTCTGAGTGAGAAGTGATGAGAAATGCTGGAAGTTTGTCTCTCCCAGGCAAATTCCATATTCCTGGATTGGAGCTAAGATTATAAATTCATCTTCTTGATAACATTTGCTTGGAATGAAGTATCTGTTTCACTTGTTGGTGAGGGCTGGAGCGGGGAGGGGCAGTGTGAGAAGCTCATAGCTTAAGGGCCACAGACTCTCACAGTTCTTTATTTATTAGATTATCTTGAGTAAACGTTTATTCATTTGCTATATGTATTTAGGGAAATTTCTAGGGATTTTAGTTTTTTTAAATATACTTTTCACCATTTATATCTGATTCACTGGGATTCGGGTCTATGGACCTCCTCATTCTGGTAGTCGATTCTCCACCTACTGATATTTCAATTGCTGGTTTTCTTATAAGATTTTTATTTCCTTAATAAAGCATGAATTCTGTGAGAAAAGAGCCAGTGATACTCCCAAGAATGACAAGAAATCTTTCATAAAAAGCTTTGTAATAAATATCTGTGGAGAAAAGCAATTTTGAAATAAGCAATTTGCTTATTTCTTTACTTATTAATACCATATTACAATTTATGCTTAATGACATAAACTCCATTATATCTTGGATACGGTCACTCGTTCTCTAAATAATAGGAAATATACTTAAGGAAACATGAATTTTCTTTCTGTTTTAGAGTGCCCTAGTTTCATTCAAAGCTAGGATTCTAAAAATTGAACATTGGTAGAATTTTCTCCATCTCTCTTTAAAATAATTTCCATTTCTCTTAAGTTTCTTAATTCATTGATCTAGATATTTAGCATTATTGTAAGCTTTTTTCTAGAGAGATATTATGAGTTCCTGGTTGTGAGCTACAGGGTATATTCTATCTTGAACCAAAATCTTAGTTTTTATAACTACCACATGATAAAATTATTTATTAGTTTACAGAAAATATGAGTCTGAAAATAACATTATTCATAATAGCTGGAAATACAGAGAAAACAAAAGTAAGTTAGAATAAACTCTTTAAAACACCCTCTTAAACTTCAGTGGCAAGAAATGTGAATGAAATTCATCAACGAACCTAAATGTTCAACAATGAAAAAGTTAATAAATTGTGGTATAGTTGTACAATGGAATACTATAATTAAATAGAATGACTAAAATAGCAGCTACACGCAATAACATTGGATGAATCTCATAAATATAAGTTTGAGCAATGAGTCAAAAGTAAAAAAGAATTCATACAGTATGATTCGATTCATAAAATGTTCAAAACAAGATTAAACTATATGATATAGAGAAACATTCATAAATTAAGTAAAAAGAAAACTAAGGAGAAGGTTATCAGATGGCCTGGAATAGTAATCCCATGTAGGGAGTATGGAATGTGTCTACAGAGTATTAAAGAGAATGTTTTATTACTAAATTTTCACTTTTCTATATAGTGTTCATTGGCGCTTTTTTGTATACATAATATAGTTCTTTTTTTCCTAAAATATGTAAAACATTTAAAAAGGAGTTGTTATATTTAAATTTTGCAGTCATTTGCAAGAACAACCCTGTGAAACTTAATGGCTAATGACATTTTGACACAGTAAAAGACATTCTGGGAAGCAAAGAAGAGTAACAATTTATACTGTGCTCGTACTTGATCCCCACTGTTAAGTCCTCAAGTACAGTGTTTTTGTAGATACAATATTATCTGCATAGTTTTATGCTTTTGAGTAGGTTTATCCTTAATTGTGTTTTGTTTCCTCAGAAAGACATCAGATTTTATGAAATAGTAAAGCATATGTACAGTGAGGACTTAATCAGACTATTTATTTTGTAACTATGCTCCCAAAGTATTCTTGAGAGAATAGACCAGCCTCTTCAAAACCTAAGACATAGCTGTAAGATGTCATGACTTCTTTTAAGTAATTAATTTTCAGAGTATTTTATTAAGTTAGGAGACAGGACATTTAGTTCTCTTTAAGTGTGTGTATGCTCACATGTGTGTGTGTTTCATTCTTTGCCTCTTTTTATAGAATTACAAAATTCTTCGATGTGGGGATTTTTTTAATTTGTATTTTTATCACATTTATAACACAACGTCTTGATAATTTCAGTGGCCTAAGAAGTGCTATTTGCATTTAAAATGAAGTTACATATCTTTAGGAATAAAACTGAACAAAAATGCAGAAGATATTCATGAAGCTCTCTTAGTCTTACTCTCTCAGTAATTCTTTATCATTCCAACACACAGATGTGAAATTTCTTTGTAGACTACAATTGCCTAGAGCAGTGCTGGCCAGTACAAATATAAGCTACTTCTATAGTTTTAAAAGTCCTAGTCATATTAAAAATGTTAAAAATAAACAAGTTCAATGAATTTTAATAATAGATTTTATTTAGCCCTATAAACTTCACTCTCGAATGATATAAGGGTTAGGATCACCGACCCACACACAGTTGAAAATCCATATATAACTTTTGACTCCCTCCAAACTTCAAGTGTTCCTTGGTATCCCTGGGGACTTGTTCTTGGACCGCTGCAGATACCAGAATCATTGGATGCTTAAGTCCTTTATATAAAATGTCGTAGGACAATGCATACAGTTGGCTCTCTGCAGCTGCAGATTCTCAACTGTGAATTAAAAACAACATTTTGGTTGGTTAAATCCGTTGATTCAAAATCCAGGGATTTGGGGATAAATTATATTTGTTGAAAAAAATCCACATATAAGTGAACCCATGCAGTTCAAACCTGTGTTGTTCAAGGATCAACTATATATTGAAATATTATCATTTCAATATATAATCAATAGAAAAGCTATTAATGAGTCATTTTACATCATAGTTCACACTAAATCTCTGAAATTAGTGTGTTTCAAAGATCTTAATTTCAACACTATAAACATTCAACAGAAATATTGCTTCTGTATTTAGATTTCATAAAATTTACATTTGAAAATACATTCACATACCCAAGTTATTTCAAACAGACACATATTTTCCAATAACTGAATTAAATACATAAAATCATTTTTTCTTTGATATTTACATACACTTTCATGAAAGTAGTTGATTTTTTTACAAGATAGGTTGAATTTTAAAGCAAAAGCATACCAGTTTCAAAATTATATCTGGGTTATTTTTGGATCTACTTTTTATATTTTTTATTTTTTACAATAAACATTTTATTTTGTCAGTTGTTTAATTAAACGTTTTGAGGTGACATTGGTTAATAAAATTATATAGTATTCAAGAGTACAGTTCAATAATATATCATGTATCTTATATTGCATAAGTTAATGCACTTATTTTTGTTTCAACTCAATATTGAATGAAAGTGAATAGTGTATGAATTGAAAAAATAAATCTAAATTTATTAATATCTACAAAGCATTTCTTCTTTTTTTTTATTTAGACTTATAGGAAATTTACATAATTTATTTATTACAATGACATTTTCTACAGTTTGATCTTTTGGATAATGCATAAGAGCTTTATTGTTGATTTATATTATAAAATGTTTTAATGTCAACATAAATTTCTCTACTTTTCTATCTTGGTCACAGACAATCTTTTTTCTTTAAGATAGAAATTTGGCTTATTCATAACAGTGTAACAGTAAGAAATATAAACCATACTAACATTAACTTATTTTCTTCGATCATTAAATATTTCACAAACGTTATTTTGATTTTAAAACAATCTTAAGTTGGAATTAGCAGTCAGTAAATCTTACAAAACTCTTCCACAACTCAACAAAATATGTAAATTTTTAAAAACTTATTTCTGCAGTTTGATTAACTGGGAATTATTTCTTGCATTTGCATGTACATAATGAATAATATAAACAACAGTAGCTATGCCAATTTTTATAGTCTGATTCAAAAAGTAAATATGAATATTTTTAGTTTTCAACATATATCACACAGTAGAACATAGCAATAAGGGAAACATTAGTCTTTTGTTTACAAATTCCAATATATCCAGATTTTACTTAACATAGCTGGAACATTGGCCATTGTGCTAGGGTTCGTTTGTTTGTTTGTTTGTTTGTTTGTTTGTTTGTTTATTTATTTATTTTGCGTAAGGTTAGAATTATTTTTCACAGAAAGAAAAAAAAACATATTTCTAACACCAGTTCAATTATTAGGTTGTAAATTTATAACATTTTTATAAATTTGGAAGTTCTTTAAGACGAATGTAGCCAAAGAATTAATAAGGTGATACCTGTCATAACTCATTTAATTCTAAAGCAAAAAATCTTGTAATTTTTGTTAGATTTTTGAAACTGTTAGAAAACTCTAATATTCTCTAAGAAATAGTTTTGTGGCTTGTTGAAAATAACTGAAATAATATATTTTTTTTACCATCTCTTCATCTGTGATGGTCTTTTCCGCATGTCAGGTTGGGTTAGGTAGTTAGTCAAGAATGAGTGACAAGAGTGAAGGCCCAGCTCTGTAATCATAGAAACCTCCTTTAAAGACCTTCTTTGAGGATGTCCCAGAAACACCTTACTTTTAAGGTTATAAATTACCCTAAATCCTAGAGCACGAAGATCATAAAAGCTGCTGGCTAAACCAGCCACAAATGTGCAGAAAGTACTACCCTAACCTACCCACAAACTCGGCCTCACTATACCATCATTATGATATCATGACTATGCCTAGAAATTCATGAATCTAATTATAATAGACCAAATTCTGGGTAAGCACACACGCAGTAGGCAAAGTGTTATATAGCAGCCAACTGTCAGTCAAGGTAACCTCACATAGGGATCATCTAGGAAGGACATCCCATCAAAGCCCAAATATAAACAGATCTTCCCACTTCTGTGTTGTTACAGCACTCTTCTCTGAAAACCTGCTCCTTCCTTGGAGCCTACTCTGTCTTATCTTTTCACCTCCCAAACTCCAAGACTGCAGCCTTCCTTAGCACAGCCCATCTCCTTCTAAAATGTACTTTCAATAAATCTTACTTCTTCAACATCTCCTCAAGCTGTAATTCTTTGCTACATCAGCGGGAAAGAACGGAAGCACACCACACCACCACCTGCATGTTGCTAGGGCAACGCCGGATTTCACATCAACCCAGTGGTAACATTTGGATAAGCTAAGTTCCCAGTTATTCAGTCAAACATGAATTGAATTGTTGCTGTAAAGATTTGCAAATGTAATTTAAATAACTAATCAGTTGACTTTAAGGGGAATTATGCTGGCAAATATTGCTGGGCCTGAATAAATCAGATAAAAGTCCTTAAAACATGGCTGAGGATTCCCCAAGAGAGGTAGGATGAGATAAAGAGACAGACAGAAAGTTGACTTATGGACAACAGCTTCCACCTTCACTTGTAGTTAGTTGTCTGTAACTTTCAGTCTGCTGATAATCTTCCTTTATTAGTTTCCTCTTTGGATTTGGACTTGTTTAGCCAACTTCCTCTCTCTTTTTATTATATTCCTATTTTAATGAGTTTGTTGTTTTTAAAAGTGAATAGGTGTTGATGTTTTCAAATACCTTTTATGCGTCTACAGAGGTAGAATATTTTCCCTTTGACTCTAATATTATACTAGATTTTATTAATTAATTTTCTAATATTATATTCAGACTAAGCTCTACAATAATATGATTTACTTTTCTATGTTCAGTTGGATCATATTTGCTAGTATTTTTATTTAAGAATATTCATTCATAAGTCAGATAGAAAATGTTGAGAATCATGATTCTCTCTCAATATGTACGTGTGTGTATACCCACACATATTTCCTATTGTATCTCTCCAGTTGAACCCCAACTGATACACCATATAGATGTTTTCATTTTTATGCAAAAATTAAAACCATTTCGTAGCTGTCCATAGTTATAGGCTCGGATCCTGTTTACAATTATTTTAAATTTTTTTGTTGGATATTTAATTTTGGTTTTAGACAACCAAGTTTGTCTATATTTTGTCTATTGAGAAGACTCTTTTATCAAATTCCTATACATTTGCTAAAAATGTCTAAATACTTTGACTCTGTTATACATATAAAAATTTTATGCAATATTTATAAATCTCTTTTTTTTTGCTCTGTTGCAGCAATTACCATCCTTACCAAAATTTGTACCTACCTTCTTTCATTCTCCTTTTGTCTTTATTTTACGGTTTTAGAGTAACTTCTGTAGAACTACTTGATCTTACATCCTGAAATTGGTCTATTTTATTAAACTAGAAAATAACTTAAAGATACTTTAACTAAAACAATAAGTATTTGAATTTAATTGTCAATCTTAATTTACATAGGTATCACTGTAACTTGTGCTATGTGCATAAAATATTACAATGGTATATCATTGCATAGAGAAACATCGCTTGAACTGAATCAATTTATTCACATTGTCTAGTTTCGTGATATGTTTATACGTAACAATAGAAACAGTGCAATAATACAATAAAAACATCTTACGTAATTCAATAAAGGGGAATGTATGTCTAACAAAACAATAAATTTGCTTATTTAATACAAAATTACATTCCTCATTTTTAAATATATATTTGGGTAAACTAAAATTAACAATTCTGTTTCTCCATCACAGTAGTCATGCTTTAATTTGCTCAGTAGACATATATGGCTACTGTATTGGACAACCCAGACCTGGAGAATAAAATTTGCTTCTTATAACATTTGATTATTTAACAACTTTTTCAATTTGCCCTCCCAACTTTGTATACAATGCTAATATTGTTAAAACCATAGAATCTGAAATCAAACTTTCTAGGACCAAAGCCAAACTCCAACTATTAGGTAAAATTACTGCCAATATAACTGTTGCCTTGATGTATTCCTAGTAAGTGCATTAGGACCAGTCAATATAAAGAAAAATAAAGTTTAATATTATGTAAAAGAGAACAAATGTCCATAATATAGAAAATATAATTATTTCTTAAAAATATTTGGGATTTAAATAAAAAATAATCATTAAAATTATGTCAATAATTCCCAATTAATCTTTATTTCAATTCAAACCTATTTAGATTTATAACTAGGATTTTTTCTATGAGTGAAATTGACAATCTATTTTTAAAGTTAATTAAGGAGGCAATAGCAAAGACAAAGAAATGCAAAGACAATTTAGATGAAGAAAAAAGAAAGAATGATCCACAAGAGAAGTATGTTATAGTGATTAAAATCATATGTTAATAAAATAAAAATGAATCATTAGACCGATGAACTAGCATCATATATTCTGAAACAGACATACAGGTATATACAAATTTAGTATATAATGAATGTAGCAATTCAAATCAATGAAGAAAAGATAAATTATAAAAAAGTACATTATAGCAATTAGCTATTTTATTGGGGAAGGTTAGGGAATAATTCACATTTCCACCTCATTCTATTCACAGACATAAATTTCAAATCAATTAAATATCAGAACAATAACAAAAATTAAATAACAAATGATGAAAATATACAATGACTGAAAATTATGTTTACAATTTTGGAGGACATTATAATTTGTTAATTAAAAAATTCAGGTTATTAAAAAAAAAAGTTTCCAGTATCAGGAAGGAAAGATGACCTACAACTATTGATCCTAGAGATAAAAAATAACAAAACAATTTATGAATGACTTTATGCTAATAAATTTGATAACTTAAATTTCTAGAAAGACATTATCGGTCTCACTTAAGAAAAAAATTGTTAATTTGAATATCCCTATATATATTTTAAAAATTAAATTAACAATTAAAAACCTTCCCACACACACAAAAAACTGCCTGGATTGTAGAATTCTATCAAACATTTGAGAAACACACACACACACACACACATACAATTCTACACAAAATCTTCCAGAAAAATAGAAAATGAAAGAACACATCCTTGAATCATTTTATTTTGGCTTCATATTGATATGAAAATTAGATAAAATATTACAAGCAAAAAACTGAAGACCAGTATTCCTCATGAACATAAATGTAAATATCTTTTAGAAAGTGTTAGTAAATCAAATTTAGACATTTCTAAAAAAGATCATATATTATAATCAGTAGGATTTACTCAGAGAATTGAAGATGCATTTAACATTCAACAAACAGCTATTTTTCATTATATGAATAGATGAAGACAATTTATGACTAAATAGATATAGACAGAAACAGTTGAAAAAAAATCCGACAGCACTTTTGTCAATTTGAGAAAATCAGCCCAGCCATACACTTTTGATATGCACTTTTCTCAATCTTTACTATAATTTTTAACAATTCAAAATTATGTAGAAATTATTGATAAATTACACTGATGGGTGGATGTCTAGGGAGATAATATGAAAATGTCAGATAAGAGGCTTTGCTCTCATCCTTGGTTTCTCACTTATTCACAGAGGTACCACTACTCAGAGAGAATATACCTGGAGAACCAATAAAGTTTTCTTTGTTTAAACAACTAGGATAAATTGAGTAAAGATGTACTTATGTTTGGTGGTTGAGGGAGTTTATATCTGACAACTCCAGATATCTGTATAAATATATTGTTGGATAATGTAATGCCAGTGGGAGAGACATATGGGGTGGGGATTGAGGTGATGCATGGATATTTAAAGAGACTGAATAAGAAAGTAACATTTTGTAATTCATGAACTATAAATGCATAGTAAAATGTATAGACAGCTAGATTATTGATTATGAATATTTAATTTCACTCATCTATTCTATTGTGGGATTTTATTCATCAGTACAAGACCACCTTAATAAGAGAACAGAGAAATCAGGTATTTTGGTTTTTCCAAAATTTATTTTCCTAGCTTAAAATTTTTATTTATTTGTTTGTTTATTTATTTACTTATTTATTGTCAGGAAGATGAGATGAAAGGAATTATAAAGACTCTAGGATATTGATTAACTGATAAACAATAAAGCTGAAATGTGAATGCAGAGACAGTTTGACAAAGGAAAAACTATATGAATTCATCACCACTATTTCTCCCATAAGGAAACTGACATGGATTAACATGGCAGCTACTTCTCAGATTTCATCATCATGTCTCTTTCTCAATTTCAAAACACCAGTAGGTCATTGTTTTGATAGAATCGTCCACCCTGAGTGTAGAAAACAATTATCTTTATTATGGTGCCGATACAATGATTCATCCATGCTTGTCCAAGACCACCAAGGAGTCATGATGCAAAACTACAAAGCATAAAAGTACTGTTTTGAGGGACAAAGCAAAATGAATAAATGCACTACATAGGAATGTCAAAAGATCAGGGACAGCAGATGTGTACAATAGGCTATTAAAAATACCTTTGGAACTCTATATTATAGCAGATTCAGTAGGCATTGTTTTAGTTGAATAACACAAGGCAAATAAACCCTACACCAAAATAGATTCATCTTCCAATAGAGCAGTTATAAATCTCTTCAAATAAAATAATGACATATGTTATTTTAAGTAATAAAATCTCAACAGTAAAATAGTAAACAATAGTAGAGGCTTTAATTCTTGAATAGGCACTTTTATAATGCATATATGAAATACTTAGATTATTGTTTCATATTAAAATAACAAGTTAGTAATAGAGATTCCCAGTAAACTGTTTTGATATAGTAATAGATACAATGTAGGTATAAAACAATTCTACAAATCCCTTTTAAAAAAAGACTGGAGGAACTGTTTCCAGCTTGCCTGTGTAAGTATTTTATGAACAGATTATTTATGTTTCAGCAGAAGAAATAACAAATCTTTCAGCAGGCATCTAGACCCATTACTATTTTTATCTTTCTCTTTGAACCACAGCCTAGGGCATTTTTTGGTCCTGATATGTTGGTACTTTGTCGTTCTTTTTTTTTAGAATTTGTTATGAATACCAACTTGAGATAATTAGATGTACACATGACAACTTTGGTGCAAAATTCCTTGTGAATGTGTAAATGTTATGAATACCATAGTATCACAGTATCATGTTTGGAGGAATGGTTCTATGATAAAATTGTTTAGTCATAAGCTATTGTTCACATCATTGTATCATATATCAATGTAGTATTATTCTTTTTTCAGATTCTTGAGATATAATTCACTCACAGGTGGGGTCCAGCCCAATTTGTGTCTTTGCCCCTCCTAACTCTGTAAAGTCAAGATGTACTGTATGTTAATTTTATATTATAAAATGATTACCAGAGTAGCATTAGTTAATATTTCCATATCTCTAATTACCTTTTTTTTGTGAAAACTTTTAAGATTCCTCTCTTAGTAATTTTTAAGTATATAATACAGTATTGTAAAATATAATCATCATGCTGTATATTAGATTCCCAGAACTTATTTGTCTTATAACTCAAAGTTTGTACCCTTTGACCAACATCTTCCCTTTTCCCCACCCACCAATGCTTAACAACCACTACTCTACTTTCTGATTCTACGAGTTCGGCCTTTTTCAAATTCCACATGTAAGAGAGAACATACAGTACTTGTTTTTCTGTCTGACTTATTTCACTTAGCATAATGTACTCAAGGTCCATCCCTTTTGTTGCAAATGTCAGAATTTGCTTTTTTCATAGCTGAATAAATACCATTGTATGTATTATATTACATATTCTTTACCCATTCATTTGTAGATGAACACTTAGATATTTTTCATATCTTGTCTATTGTGTCTATCAAGATCTTTTATGGTTCCATATAAATTTTTCAATTATTCGGTCTAGCTCTCTGAAAAATGTCCTTGGTATTTTGATAGGGATTGCATTAAATCTATAGATTGCTTTGGGGAGTATGGCCATTTTAATGGTGTTGATTCTTCCTACCTATGATCACGATATATGCTTCCATATGCTTCCAAATTCTCTTCAATTTCTTTTTTTAATGACATGATTTTCTGAGAACAAGTCTTTTACTTCCTTGATTAATTTTATTCTCAGATATTTTATTGTTTTGATGCAATTATAAGTGAGATTGTTTCTTAATTTCTCTTTCTGCAAGTTCATCATTGATGTAGAAAAATGCAACCAATTTCCAAATGTTAATTTTGTATCCTGGTACTTTACTCTACTCATTGATCAGTTCTAACAGGTTTTTTTTTTTAGTTTGTGTATGTGTGTGTGTGTGAAATCTTTAGAGTTCTCTGTATATAGTATCATGTCATCAGCAAATAATGATAGTTTTAATTCTTTCTTTCCATTAAGATCTGTTTTGTTTCTTTCTTGTCTCATTGCTGTAGCCAAGACTACTAATACAATGTTGACAAGAAGTGGAGAAAGTGGGCTTTATTGTTCTGTTCCTAATCTTAAGCAAATGTTTTTAGCCTTTCTCCGTTGAGTATGATGTTAGCTGTAGATTTGTCATAGATGGATTTTATTATTTGAGATAAGTTTCCTCTATTCCCGCTCTGCTGAGAGTTTTTATCATAAATGGATGCTAGATTTTGTCGAATGCTTTTTCTGCATCTATTGATACGATCACATGGTTTTTATCTCTCTATTTGTTAATGTGGTGTATCACATTAATTGATTTGTGGATATCATA
>NW_011888942.1:623434-624742 GCF_000151845.1 Pteropus vampyrus
TTCCCGCTCTGGTGACAGTTTTTATCATAAATGGATGCTAGATTTTGTCGAATGCTTTTTCTGCATCTATTGATATGATCACATGGTTTTTATCTCTCTATTTGTTAATGTGGTGTATCACATTAATTGATTTGTGGATATCATACCAAACTTGCATCCCAGGAATAAATCCAACTTGATCATGCTGTATGATATTTTTAATGTGTTGTTGAATTCGGTTTGCTAATATTTTATTGAGGATTTTTGCATTAATGTTCAGAAAAGATTTCAGCCTATAGTTTTCTTTTTTTATAATGTCTTTGTCTGCTTTTGGAATCAAGGTGGCCTCATAAAAGGAGTTAGGGAGCCTTTCCTCTCCTTAAATTTTTTGGAATAGTTTGAGAAGAATAGGTGATAATTCTTTTTTGAATGTTTGGTAAAATTCACCTATGAAGCCATCTGGTCCAGGACTTTTGTTTTATGGGAGATTGTGATTACTGATCCTATTTCATTGGTGGTAATTTGTTGGTTCAGATTTTCTATTTCTTCTTGACTCAGTCTTGGGAGATTGTATGTTTCTAGGGATGTGCACATTTCTTCCAGAATGTCCAATTTGTTAGCGCATAATTGCTTGTAGTATTTTTTTATAATCCTTTGTATTTCTGTGGAGTCCTTAGTTATTTCTCCTTTTTCATTTTTGATTTTATTTATTCAAGTCCTCTCACTTTTTTCCTTGATTAGTCTGTTTAAGGGTTTGTTAATTTTGTTTATCCTTTCAAAGAACCAGCTCTTGGTTTCATTAATCTTTTGTATTGTTTTTATAGACTCTATTTCATTTATTTCCACTCTAATCTTTATTATGTCCTTCCTACTATTCACTTAGGGCTTTGTTTATTGTTCTTTTTCTAGTTCTTTTAAGTGTAAGTTTAGATTGTTTATATGAGCTTTTTCTTGTTTCTTGAGGTAGTCCTGCTATGAATTTCCCTATTAGAACTGTTTTTGCTGTGTCCCATAGATTTGGAGTTGTTGTATTTTCATTTTTATTTGTCTCTAGGTATCTTTTGATTTCTTCCTCGATCCCATTGATAATCCATTCATTATTTAGTAGTATGTTATCTAGCCTCTATGTGTTTGTGGTAGGTTGCTTGCATCCATTAGGCTACCCTACATCTTTTGACTGGAGCATTTAATCTATTTACATTTAAAGTGATTACCAATAGGTACATAGTTACTGCCATTTTATTCATTTTTGTCATTTTTATTTCTTTTTTGACCTCTTCTCTTTTTACAGAAGACCCTTTAACATTTCTTTAATGCTGGATTCTTGGC
>NW_011888942.1:624792-630716 GCF_000151845.1 Pteropus vampyrus
CCATTTTATTCATTTTTGTCATTTTTATTTCTTTTTTGACCTCTTCTCTTTTTACAGAAGACCCTTTAACATTTCTTTAATGCTGGATTCTTGGCAATGAATTTCTTAAGCTTTTTCCTGTCTGGGAAGCTCTTTATGTCATCTTCCATTTTAATTGAAGGTCTTGCTGGGTAGAGTATACGTGGTTGTAGATTCTTGTTTTTCATAACTTTGAATATTTCTTGCCAGTCCCTTCTGGCTTGCAAAGTTTCCATTGAAAAATCAGCAGACATTATTATGGGGGTACCCTTGTAAGTAACCCGCTGCTTTTCTCTTGCTGCTTTTAAGATTCTTTGTCTTTGACCTTCGGCATTTTAATTATGGTGTGTCTTGGTGTAGGTCTGTTTAATTCCTCTTGTTTGGAACTCTTTGTGCTTCCTGAACTTGTATATCTAATTTCTTTGCCAGATTAGGGAGGTTTTTCTGTCATTATTTTTTCAAATAGATTCTCAATCCCTTGCTCTCTCTCATCCCTGTCAGGTAGTCCTATGATCTGGATATTGTTATGCTTCATGTTGTCCCAGAGGTCTCTTAAACTATCCTCATTTTTTTAAAATTTTTTTTTTTTTTTTGTCGTTCTGATTGGGTGTATTCTGCTACCTTGTCTTCCAATTCTCTGATTCCATCTTCTGCTTTATCCAATCTACTGTTGAATTTTTCTAGTGTATTCTTTATTTCAGTTATTGTATTCTTCATTTCTGTCTTTTTTTGTCATGATTTCTATATCCTTTTTTTATGCTTACTATCTCTCTGTTGAGGTTCTCATTGTGTTCATACATTCTCCTCCTAAGTTCGTTGAGCATCCTTATAACTGTTATTTTGAACTCTGTCTCTGGTAGGTTGCTTGCGTCCATTTCATTTAGCTTATTTTCTGGAGATTTCTCCTGTTGTTTCAATTGTGCATGTTTTTTTGTTCTCTCATTTTATTAACCTCTCTGTGTTCATTTCCATGTGTCAGGAATATTTGTTTTGTCTCTCAGTCTTGGCCAGATTGCCTAATGTGGAAGGTGTCCTGTGTGGCCCAGTGGCACACTCTCCCTGATCCCCTATGCCGAGTGCTCTGGATGTGATCTTTGTATGGGTTGCATGTGATCTTCTGTTGTCACCAAGCCTTTATTGTTGTTAGTACATCAGTAGATAGGATTAACAATTAGGCTGACTAATTGTGGGAAATGGCCACACCCACAGGATAAGAGTTGCTTTGTGGGGGCTGATGCTATGAATGGGATTTACCCTAGCAGGCTTGTGTACTTGTTGCAACCACCCTTCATGTATACCATTAATGGGACTAGTCAGGAGTTGCTCCATTATAGTCTGGTGCCAGCCTCCAGATGCACTGGTTTTGTGACCCTTTAGGAGGGGCTCCCCAGTAGGCCAAGGTCAGCCACTGCTTTTGATTGCTCAGTGCTACCCAGTGAGAACTACAAAGCGATCCATTGATGGTTGTTGTCTATGCTGGATCTACTGGTAAGTGGAAGAGACAACACTGTAGGCAGCGGTTAGTTGTCCCCAAATCCTGATCTATGTCAGTTTAGCAGAGGGACCAGTGGTCCTCAAGGCCTGACACTGCCTCTGGGTGACATGCATGTTGGGTGGCGCAGGACCCTGGGAGTCTCCTGGGTCTATTAGTAAATTTTCCCCTGCCACTGCAATGTCAGTTTATATGTCAGTGCTGTCTCTGTGGCTCCTTGTACAAGTTTCCAATCATAGCGAGGTCAGCTGCTACCCACTTTGGGCCTGAATGCACCACCTCAGGTCAGGGGCAGCTGCCTATCAACATTCAATGAGCATTTTGTGCATTGAATGGGGCAGGAGCTGAGGGAGTCAAGGGCCGTCAGGTCAATACAAATCTCTGCAATCCCCTCAAGAGATATTGCAGTTCGTACAGGCAGCAGTGGTCTCCCCACAACGGTTTTCTCCAAAACGCACTCACTGTGCTAGCCAAGGTCTGTTGCCTACACAGACTGCACAACCCCAGAGTCAAGCAGGGCATGGGAGGCTACCGTCAATGAACTGTAGGCATTTTGTGATTTGGGTGAAGCGGGATCTTAGGGAGACAAAGGCCATCAGGCCAATACAGCCTG
This sequence comes from Pteropus vampyrus, assembly GCF_000151845.1. Lineage (NCBI taxonomy): Eukaryota > Metazoa > Chordata > Mammalia > Chiroptera > Pteropodidae > Pteropus > Pteropus vampyrus. The sequence continues at coordinate 626,916 of NW_011888942.1, forward strand.
TTTTGCTTCAACTTTGGTAGCCATTCACTCATTCTCACAGAAGTCCCAGATTACAGCAAGACCAGCTGCTCTCTGGGACTGGCCCACAGATCTTCAATATCCACCCAGATTCCTGCTGGCAGCAGTGATCTGCTTGACCCTATCTTTGAAATGAGGCTCACAGTACTGGCCGCCCACTGAGAATGCTTGGCCTTGAATCAGAGAAGAGCTTGGCAGCCATTCAGCAACAAAAGCCCTGGGCAATCTACAGGTTGGGTGGGGCATGCTGATCCCTTCAGGCCAGTAGTTCCTAACGGCTCCGTGGGAGAGATCTGCACAGTCACGCTGGCATGGTCTGTAGATTGCCTGGTAGGGGAGCTGGACTAAGGCACAATGGTGGCTACCCTTTTAGCCTTCATTCAGGCACCAACTAATGCAGACTTTCTCAGAATGAATCCCATGTGAGCCTCTGACCCACCGCCAATGTCCTGGGCCAGTGTCTACAGGTAAGAAAGCCTGTGTGTGGGTCCTTCAAAGGGGTGTCTAGGTTTTCAGTCTCATTCTGTCTCACCCAGACAGCCAGAATCTCCTCTGGTTTTACAGTCAGAATTAATGGAATCTCCTCTTCCCTGGGCTGGGAAGCCCCCAGGTGAGACCAGGACCTCCTTCTCCTTCAGGAGAGCCTCTGTAGCCTCGCTCTCCCTCCTAGTGTTCCTCCACTACCTGCAGGTACAGGATTAGCCCTATTCATGACTTTGCCCCTTCTACTTGCTTCAGTGTGGCTCCTTTATATTATCAGCCATAGGTGTCACCATCAACTGGACTTCAGGTGATTCTCCATATTGATTATTTTATAATTTGGTTGTAATTTCAATGTGGACCTGGGAGAAGACGAATCCTGCTTTTACCTACTCCGCCATCTTCCAAAATACATATGATTTAATAGGAAAGCACTATGTGGATTTAACTTAGTTAACTTGAATACTGTGCTGCTGGTGTTTTATTTCCATTTTAAAGGTGAAGAACTGTTACACAGAAAGTATTGAGCTAAGACTCTTTAACTCCAAAGCCCCTGCTTATCCCATCACATCATTTGTAATTGGTATTAAGGAACACAACTTTATGTTAGTAGATCACCTATTTTACTTCTTTGAAAACTAGTAAATGATGATAATTATATCATAAAGTTAAGAATAAAACTACAGTTTTCAAAATATGGATAGTTAAGATACAGTTATAATATCTGTGTGGAATACACTCTTACTTCTAAGGTAGAAATAAATTTTTGCAATAGAACATTTTAAAAGATTAAGTATGTGACTGCCAATATGACTTAAAAATGACTTGCATTGATTTGACTCCTCATATAGAAAAGTAATCCTCTCCTAACAGAGTTTTAACAATTATATACCCTAACACCCACCAAGAATTAGAGTGCCTTAAAAAATTAAATCTATTCTAAATACAATAGATTCCATTTCATTCAAACAGTGAATAGCCCAGTGGTTACAAGGGATTCAAGGTTTGTATGTTCTTTCCTAATCATAAGCAGACAGTGGAGAGATTATCTGTGAATGGAATAGGAAGGAAAGGGGGAAAAAAGCAATTGCTGTTCTTCAGTATTTGAACAGACAGTTGCAATTACTTTTCTAATGAATTTGGACAGAGCCTAAGAGGAGATAGGAGCCATATTCTATACATGTGGGCCCAGGATTCTCACAGTCATTCTTAGCTCAGGCTCATTGCTTCTTTCATTATTACAAGAATCTTTCTCTTTCCATTTGCATCAAAATGCACTCCACTCCAGTGACCTGTCCTTGTTCAGCTTGTATCTAATTTTAATACTTGTTTTCCATGATGTCAAGGAACTGTACAAAAGGATCTATATTATATGCCTTGTTTCTCAATAATTTAACACCAGAAGTAATTTTAAAGCTGGAAGAACAATGCATTTTGATATACTTATGTTTTCACACAATGTGCTTAGTTATTCAGCACTCTATTATTTACATTTTCTATATCTATAAAGGAATAGATGTACTGAATGTGTAGTATTGAAAGACGAGGCTCTGAGATAAATTCTCTTCTATGATCTCTTAGGAAAAATACCTGTTGAAACCCAGTAATAGCTGTTCTGTGTTATAAGATGTTTTTCAATTAGCACAGATATACTTGAACTATATAACTATCATTCTGTTTATTTATTCAACAGGGATTGGTACTCCTATGAGAATCCAGTGCCTGATGGATGATCTGAGGTGGAGCTGAGGCGGTGATGCAAGTGCTGGGGGACTGCTACAAATGCAAATGAAGCTTCACTCCTTCCCCAACCCCTCATCTCCTGCTATGCAACCCAACTCCTAACAGGCCACTAACCATTCCAGTCTGTAGCTCAGGGGTTAGGGACCCATCGTGTAGGTCACAACAGTCACTCAAAAATCTTTTGCTCACTATTTTTAGCATTTGCCAGATGTGGGTTTAAGAAGATTTGAATAAACTTAATCTAACAAGAAATCACAAAATGAGAGTACTTTTCATATCATTATATACTGGGGAAATTTCAACTAAATATTCTGTTATTATAATTTCCTGCTATTGGAAATAGTTTTTAAAATATAAGAAGCAGCACTAAAATAGTAATAAAATAAAAAGCAAACAAACAAATCAAAAACAAAACATTAACATGTATAGCACACAGTGCTACAATATGTCCTATTTTCATATATTTAATGCATTTTAGTTATTTCTTGTGCTTTTTGCTGTTAGAGTGATTCATAGTACTTACATTAAAACTTAAGGAAATAAAACTGAACAGATTTTCTTCTAATGAGCTATATCTTATTTGATTATAACTTACAAAGTGAACTCATTTCTGCATTTTTACAATTTCTTTTTCACTGGAAAGAAATGATGTAATTATCCTGTATATGTATAAAATTATGACAGGTTGTAGAAAGGAGTTTTTATAGGTAAAATTATACTCTCAAGTATATGTTAGTGGTTATGCAAAGAATCTTTTCCGAATAACATTCATTTCACAAGTAATAGTTCTTAGGTTTGTATTATCTTTTTTTTTTAGTGCCAAAGTGAACATGTTCAAATTAGTAACACTGATGCATTTATCCTTAAAATAACACAATACGACTGGAACTAGAATTTTATTTATATTTTTTTATTTACTGATAAAATTAAACAGACAGTGAAAACTGATATTAGATTGTTTCTAAAAAAAGAGTAACTAGGAACAAATTGATTCATTCTAGTATTCATTATAAATAAAGAAAAATGTATTAGAATTTTTAGAAAACTAAGATTTCTTAGAACATTTTCATTTCTGCCTTCTCCCAGAATCTGGAAACTACCATTCCATTCTTTGTTCTATTAATATGATTATTTTAGATACCTCATGCAAATGGAATCATGAAGTACTTATATTTCTGTGACCATCATATTTCACTTAGCATAATGTCCTCAAGGTTCCTCCATGTAGTGACATATTTTAGAATTTCTTTTTTTGGTTGAAAAGAATTCCATTGTATGGGTGTACTATATTTCCTTTCTCTGTTTATCTGTTGACAAACATTTAGGCTTTTTTCACATCTCGGCTACTGTGAACTGTGCTGCAGTGAACATGGCAGTGCTTATGCCATTTTGGAATTTTGATTTCATTTCTTTTGGATAAATAACTAAAAGTGGGACTGCTGAATCATATGGTAGTTCTATTTTTAATTTTTTGAGAAATCTCAATACAGTTTTCCATTATGGCTACAACATTTTGCTTAAGATGAATAAGCTCTAGAGATCTGCTATACATATTTGTAC
>NW_011888942.1:631141-646733 GCF_000151845.1 Pteropus vampyrus
TTTTTTTTTTACAAAATGAACATATGCATATAACCAGCACCTAAAATCTTTGTAGCATCCAGAACATACCTTTATAGCCCATCCCATCATTGCTAGTCTCCCACTACAACTCCCCAAAACCACTGTTTTAAGTGCTAAAAGCCTGAATTTGTTTTGTGTATTAAAAAGAAAAAAGACATTGCAAGGTATACACATGTAGAGTCATTGAAACTAATATACACTAATAAAGATACAAAATCAATTTAGCATTCCTAGAATTTGATATGAAATTATAACTAGTATACGTTCATATAGACTCTACTCCAAAGAAATAATTCCTTAATTCCCCTATGAAAATTCTAATTTAATTTAAAATGCATAAAACATGTTACACAAATCCCATAGGCAGAGGACAGAAATTGATTCCTACTCATGCGTTCATTCACTCATTAATCAAAACTTAGCAGAAGACATTACATGCAAGGTTGTGTGAATCCTGAAAACACTACTAACATTCATTTCCTGCTCTCGAAAGGCTCAGAGAGGAGAGGTCCAGAATGACAGGTAAATAAATGTTTATAATTTAAACAATAGAATGCCGTAATTGTCTAGGGATATGTAGCAGATGCTAGAGCAGCAAGGTAGGTAAGAAGCAAATTAAACATTGAAAACTTTAATTCATTTTAAAGATATAAATATTAGACTAACTTTTTAGATGAAATTAAATTATAAAGGATATTAAGTATCAAAATATATGGTAGGTTATTCATTTATGTGAATAATCTATTTATTTAAACTTATTTTTAAATAAATTTCATATACATATGTTAAGATGAAAATATCACATGCATATGCATAATATCAATTTTTTTTTTTACGATTTAAGAGAATTTTAGAGCCCTCTAATTTTTTTCAGCCACAACAAAACAGAATTGTAAAATCTAAAAAGTCAGAGAAATCAGGTGGAAAATATAGAGAAAAAATAAAAGAATATTTTTCATAAACATTATTTTGACACTGTTAAGGAAAAATGAAAAACATTTTATGGCGAGTGGTTTTTCATTTTAGTAAACATGCAAGATTATTGAAGGAAGCATAATGTGTAAGATGTTCTTTATGAACCTAAAAACATATTTTTATTTCTTTAAAAATACTTTTAATTATTAAAAATTATTCTATAAATAAAAGACCATATAAAAAGCAGAAGAAATAGGATGGTAGGTAAAGCTAAGGACAAACCTAAGAATGTGTCCTGTATGTTAAAGATATCTGCTCTCGACCTGTGTTCATTGTGCCATTATTTACAATAACCAAGACATGGAAGTAAACTAAGTGTCTATCAGTGGAGAGATGGATAAAGAAAATGTGGTGCATACATACAGTGGAATATTATTCATCCATAAAAGGAAGGAAATCTTTCCATTTACGGCAACATGGATGCACCTAAAAGGCATTAATACTAAGTAGAATAAGTCAGAAAAGGCAAACGTCATATGATCTCGTTTATGTGTGGAATATTAAAAGAACAAAACAAAATGAAAACACTCATAGAAACTGAATATATTGGTGATTGCCAGAAGCGGGGGTGAGAGACTAGGCAAAATGGGTAAAGGAGGTCAAAAGGTACAAAATTTCCAGTCATAAAATAAGTTCTGAGGATCTAATGTATAGAATGTTGACTATAGTTAACAATACCATATTTTGAAAGTTGCTAAGATAGTATATCTTAGAAGTTCTCATCACAAGAAAAAAGAAAAAAAATATGTATGGTGGTGGATGTTAATTAAACTTGTAGTGATCATTTTGCAATATATGTAACTATTGAATCATGCTTTACACCTGTAACTAATATAATGGTATCTGTCAACTCTCTCATTTAAAAAAAAAATCACATCCTAAAGAACTTTTGAAAAGTAAGTGAAAGGAAAATTGAAAGAAAAAGATACATAATTTTTGCTAAGTCTAATTTAGCTGTAAAACCTATTAACATTAGCTAGGAAACTCCATTGATGAGTGGCATTTTGTAATATTTGTGAACTAGAATGAATCACCTTGTAGATTAGTTTCAGTAAATGTAGATTTTAGTAGCATCTAGTGCTCTGCACACAGAAGTTCCTAAACAAACACGGTTGTTTGAAGGACCTTGAAGGTAATATGAAAGCAATTAATCTTAGAAGCATAGGAACAAAGGTACAGTTAAGATTTTCAGTTGACAGTTATGTGGGTTGGCATCCACCAATAAGTACCAATGGAGTGGTATGGGGAAAATCAAATTGTCAGACACTTAAATACTTATAAAGCAGAACATAGGAAAGGTTACAAAATGGAGAGCACCAGGAAATGTATACAGATACTGAACTGTAGGTAATATTAAATGCCTTTTGTCCACTGGATAAATTTTCTCATTAAAATTTTTTGTATGTACCTATAAACATGGAAAACATTGGGAAGATTATTTCAAAACAGTTAATATATTGGCAGTTTTTAAATTTAGGTTAAAGAAAAAAGCCATGTGCATGTTTTTTTTCTAATAAATATTTACTATTCTATAATCAGAAATCAAGTACTATTAATTTGATAATACAGGTATAAAGCAAGACAAAAAAAATCAGACAGCAAAACGTATGATGTACAGATGCTATGTCCAAGCTTTTGATTTTCAGAAGATATACTTCAATACACACGGATAAAAAAATAATGGCTTTAACTATCAATAATTTTATTTATTAATAATTATCAATTTTTAATAGTTAATTATTAATAAAATATGTATCTACTTTTCTCTGTATTTACCTATCTACTGGTTTCTCTTACTATAAATTGATTTATATTTAGTGATTATCTTGTCTGCTTTTCTTTTTAGGCAGGGTCAACCATAATTCTTTTGATAGTTAGGGAAGGTCAATAGGAGATAGATTATGGTCATCCACCATGGCTAAAGATAAATTATTTCTCTATTTCTTGCTTTCATCAGTAAGAGTTTTTTATACTTCGGTAGATGAGTCCTCTGTTGGATATCCAATTGCAAATATATTCATTTTATTGAGTCTTGTTTTTACTCTCTTAATGGTATCTTTTAATAAAAAGTTCTTAATTTTAATAGAGTCCTATTTTTCTCTTTATGGTTACTGACTTGTTTCACCTGTTTAAGAAAATTAAGAGCATGATAGTATACTTCTAATGCTTTCTTATAGAAAGTTCATTGATTCTGTTTTCATTTGGATCTAATACTAGTTTGGAATTGTGGCACGCATAGTAAAATAGAGGTCAGAATTCATGTTTTCCATTTGGTAATGACATTCAGTCACTGGTAATACAGTGCCACTATTTTTGTCATAAATGAAGTAAAGTATTTTCTTCATTTGGTCTTTTTTGTTTTTCCTTACAAAAATATCATATTGCTTTAATTATGTTACATTTATGATAAATCTTGATATATAGCCATCTAAATTTCCTAGATTTATTCTGCATTTTCAATATTGCTTTTGCTGTTTTGGGACCATTTTTTTTCCATATAAATTTTAGAATCAGCTAAACTACATCCACTAAATAACCACTGGTACTTCGACTAGGATTACATGAAATCTATAGATTAATCTGAGGAAGATTATTTAATTTAAACTTTTAATATTTTATTATCCATGGCATTTTTTACATAAGGTAAATGGACAGATATTGGTGATAACAATGATTCTGGAATAATAAAATATAAATCAAAAGCTCTGAGCGCTGAAAAAGGGAGATATGTTTGAAAAGAAATAAAGAAAACTACAGAAAAAAAGAAATAGAATGTAGATTGCTTTCTGATGAGCCATACTCAGGGAATCAAACACTTTCTGTGTGCAAACATGTCATAAGTTTAAAATGCAAACACACATGACACAACCCTTTGCTTTTCTTGTCCAATTATTTTCCGTCTGGCATTCTCATTCTAATGTTTTGCTTACTGAGAATTATTAAGATATAAAAAGAAGAAGAAACAATTTAGATAATTAAGAAGTACTTTGTACTACCAGGCATTAATGCGAATATGCACATTTCAATTTCTTATATATGTTATCAATATGCATATTTATAATAAACTATATTTTGAAGAATTATAAACATTGCTTGCCCTGAAAGTTCATTTTATTTTTATTTTTTGTAATAACTTAGAAAAAAGTAGTTGAGCTGGGTTAAACTTGTCTGCTGAGAGACAACAAAGTTTTAGAATGATGTCAGCATTCCCGATGTCCAAGGCAGTTCCAAGAATCTTCTGTATATAAATCTTAGCTCTCAATATGCAGAACTCCCGATTTAGTCCTTGTTACTGAAAGCCCTTAATAAATTCTTTGGTTCATATAGAAACGTGGTGTTGCTTAGTTCCCTTTTAGGCTAATCTCTACATTATCTAACAGTGTTTGGGTGAGGCTTGTCCTCTTCTTGGTGTGCTTTTCAGTCTCATGTCAAGCATGGCCCCACTTCCTAGAACCTTGGACACCCATATGGAATATCTATGCCTGTCTTATATTATGAAATAATGAGAATTTGGGGGTGAGCATGAATCTGCTACTTCTCTGCTTATATTGTCTCTAATAAACCCTATGTTTCATCTGTACCCTGTGATATTAGAGGTCTGTAATAACCCTTTTGCAAGATATTCCAATATTTACATGCTTATATTTGGAATGCAAACACAAATTTATGTCTATCTTTTTAGGGTAATTTTCTTACTCCAAGGCTATTTTTTTCGAAACTCACAAAAAATGACAGTTAAGGTATTGATAATAGATTAACCACCCAATAACCCCTTTTCACTATTGTATTAAATATCTGCAATGAAAATAGTTGCTCTATGTTCATTCAACATTCTAAAAGACAAGCATGATCAGGTGCTTTATTTCATATACATAATACTCCGATAACAACAGGAATTCTCCAGGGAGAATGAAAACCATGCAATGAAGTAGAATGAGCACAGGTCTGTAATTAGACCTGGAGTCTCACTCACTCTGATTGGACTTGTTTAGAATCTAAATGTTCTAGATCAAGTCACATAGCCACAATGAGTTTCAGTTTCTTCATCTGTAAATGGAGAAAATAACATATGTCACATACAGTAAAAAAATAATAAAGATAATTGATATAGAATGTCAAGTAGTAATTCTTTGACATACATAAAGCAATGCTCAATAAATTATATTCCTTCCTTTTTCTGAATAAATATGTCCAACCAGAATAATATGAATATAAAATATATAAAAATGTCCACCTACAATATCTTTGATATAATGCATTACATCCTAATCATTTTCAGCTTAATAATTTACTTAGATACTACCTTGCAATATTCACATTCTAAGAAAGTAACAAAGCTATGCAAAATTATGTACAGGTCCTTTGTTACTTAATCCTCTTGAAAAATCTTTTTTATTGCTTATTGATAAAGTAATAATTTTTCATAAAATTCTAACATAAGAAAGAAAATACATGTTGTAAATGGAAATATTACTGTTTTGGAAGCTTTTCACTTATTTCTTTAATTGGAAAATATATCAGCTCTGGTCTTACCCATACAGGAGGTATGGTGTCATACACTATGGTTAGCTTGGGCTATTTCTTTAGAACAGGGGTTTCCAGCCCCGAAGCTGTGTACCAGTACTGGTCCGTGGCCTGCTAGGAACAGCAGTGGTTGAGTGAGCAAGTGAAGCTTCATCCATATTTGCAGCCACTCCCCAGTGCTAGCATCACCGCCTCAACTCCACATCAGATCATCAGGCATTAGATGCTCATAGGAGCACTGGTCTCTGACACCAGAAAGGTTGGGGACTGCTGCTTTAGAACACAGAGATCAGCTGCTCCAATTTTTCTTCCAATATGTTAAATGATCAATTCTTAGCTCTACCCATGATAGCTATAGTGGTAGGGAAAATAATGCCCCCCAACCAAGATTCTAATCTGTGGAATCTGTAAGTGTAGACATTACATTTAAAAAGTGAATTAATTTTGCAAATGAAATAAAGTTGCTAATAAGCTAACTACAAAATGGGATGATTATTATGGACTCTCCAGGTGAGCCCAATTTAATCACATGAGTCCTTAAAAGTGAAAGAAAGGCAGAAGTGTAGGTTAGGAAGATGTGGCAAGAGGTGAACTCATCTCTGGCTTTAAATGTTGCTATTTTTTGAAGAAAGAGGAAAGGAACCAGGAGTCAAGGAATCTCATTGGGACTAGAAACAGGGAATGGTCTTTAGGTTACAGTCAGCAAGGAAGAAGGCATTTCAGTCCTAAAATTTTAAGGAACTGAATTCTCCCAATAACCAAAATATCTAAGAAAACATATCCTGTAACAGGAAATAGGACTCTGTGGAAAGTCTGCCAAACTCTGATTAACACTAATTACAGCAAGTTAGCAGTCTTAACATCCAGAAGAGTCTGTTCACAAAAGTTAAAATCTATTGGTCATCAACCCAAGTAACATCTTTCATCCTGAAGACTCTAGAATAAGGGGTAGGATTATTTATTCAGATGATGCTAGCTGGAATTAATCAGTCTTCTACTCATATTTCTCTGTGGAGTGGCCCAAATCTTTAGATAATATCTTGATTACTTGGTTACCTTGAAGCTATCACCAGCTACTTGAATGGTTATAAACACTGCAGAAGTCATGGTCATAAGATCATTACTTAGCTCATGATTATAGTTTCTGATTGGCCAAAAAAAACTGGAAAGATTTCTAGTAATCAGAAAAGAAAAAAAAAAAAAAAAGGTTTTACTTCTACTTTCCAAAGTCTTAGTTTTCTTTTTTAGAGGATATTAACAGAGCTGCATATAATAGCCAGGAAATGGTATTTTTGCTAACTTTCTGTCTGCCTTATTTTCTATCTATTCAGTCAATTCCTCAGGCACTAAAATGATTTCTTCCAAATCCCAGTGTTAACACATCCTTAGAACAAATCCTCCTCTTTCTCCTCATCCTCCCTTTTCTGCTTCAGAATGTGTTATCCATGTTTACTCATGGGACTTAAAGAAAAAAAACCCATGCTGTCACCAGTCTGTTTTCATACCAGTGTTGGAGTATCAGTGCAGTCATAGGATGTTATACTTTGCCCAAAACAAACTCTACTAATGATTCAAAGAATACAAACAATAAACAGACACACACAAAGCATTTCTTTCTGTAGGTGCCAAGTCCGCAGAGGCAGTTCCTTAATTGCCCCTTTTTTCCTGCACTAGGAGTCTTTTGGTTTAGGTGGAACTGTGGGGCGGGGGGGGAATCATTTTGCTGTGCTTGCAGAACATTTCTCTCAAAGCAAGTTTTTCTTTTTGTTTGTGCCATTTCATAAGTTTCAAGTCTTAGTTATATGCCATTTGTCACATAGAAAAATTCTTTATGAATAATTTTCATTCTCTAGAAGCTATACCACATAAATCCTTGAATTCCAAGTTAATTGTCAAAATGTGCTCAAGATAAACAAGGAATATCCTATTATATTTTCCCCTAAAGACTCACTATCTTTCAGCTAATAAATATTATCAGCATGTTTCTAAGGAGCAAGGTTTCCAAGGAGATCTGATGGAGCAGAGGCATCCCCTCATGCAGCTCATAGGACGGAGGGAGTCATAGGCCTGCTGTCAACTTGTTCCTCCCTACTATGGTACAAAGAGGTTAATTGACTTACCTAATAAATGCAAGGTGATCTGTGTAATCTTAATTTAGTGTCTGCTCTTTTAACTACTATTCGATGTAGCTTCTGCTCATATTATGTAGCCAATTTCTGAAAGAAAATCAAGAATGACAAGATATTAAAGGTAGAGGTAGGGAGAAAGGCATATGAAGCAAAGGAGCATAAGAAACCATAGCTAACACAATTTGTTATTGTTAGAATCCAGAGAACTTCAGTTTGTTATTGTTACAATCAAGAAGAATTTAGGATGGAGGCCATAATCTGGTTTTACTTTGAGATGAGTTTGAACACATAAGGAAGGCCAACATCACGACAAGCCATGTGTAATGTGCACATAAATTTAGATTTTATTCTGCAGACAACTTAGAACTATCAGAGCTAGGGAACTCAGTCTTTGGATTTGCATTTTAGAGCAAAAACCCAGATGTCATTACAGAATATTAATGGAGGGAAAGAAAAAAGTAGAGAAAGGGAAATCAAGTAGAAGGCTATTAAAAGAAATACAAGAAAAATAATCTATACCATCAACAAAAACTAGTGATTTTAGCTTGTTATTAGGCAACGACAGAATCAAGAGATCATGTGGGATAAAGAATGATATTAAGCGTCTGTTGCATTTGAATGGATAAAGAGTCCAATAATTATTAGGATATATAAGTATGATACACCAAGGATAGGTTCGAGCTGTGCAAATATTTAGGATATATGAAGGAACAAGTGTTAACCAAGGTCATGGGAATGGAAAATAAATTTTGAGATTATTTAGAAAATAAGAGAAAGCCCAAGGCCAGAAAGAAACATTTGAGTGTCAGGCAGTATAATGGGGACCATGAAAAAAGTCAGAAAAGAAGTAAAATGAAACTTGTCCAGAAATATTCATTAAAAACTTGAAATTGTCCTTAAAGAAACACCAGCATTAAAATGGAAATACTAGAAGAATGGTGATGTACTTTTCCCTGGAAATGGAATGAATGAATAAACAGAGGTGAGTTACAAATCATAAAACAAATTGTTATGACTTTGTTAACATTTATCAAGTGGGTACGGGGTACCAGATGTGAACTGTGGTTCAACAGGAATCTATAAGAGAAATTGAAACAGAATTTATTAATCACAGATCCTGGAGAAAGTTCGCACCATGCCTTGACAGACCACATAGGGAGGTCAAGGCATGGTGCAGGCAGAGAGAAACAGGACCTGAGGTACATGCCTTAATTAGAGTCCATGGGTGAAGTGTTTTGCAGCTCCTGAGCTAAGACTTGATAGGTCAACTCAAAACAAAAAGAACAGGGTTTTGGTAAGCTCCACAGGGGTCATATTAAAATGGCATACAAGGGGAAGGGCCTGGGAAGTAGAGAGATTGTTGATCACAGGGGTCCATGAGGAAGTCATAACAGGAACTTAACATTTGCTTGTGACTCTGTGAGCTGTTATCTAGGTCATCAACTTGCATGAGAAGGTTAGTATCAGTTTAAGGTCCTTGCAGGCCACTTGGCCAAACAGAACGAATGCTGAGGTAGCAATGCCATGGAGTAGCATAGCTAAACTCTCAACATGGCTATATAATCTGCAAGACTCAGTCCAAAATAAATGCATGAATATCCAAAGAAAATTCTGTTAATGGTACTGTAAATTAAAGCTTTCTTCTTTTCTTCCAGTCTCTCTCTCTTTCAAATTGTCATGGTGCTTTTTACTTGCTGTTTAAAGTCATCCTATGTAATAAAAAATTAAAAATTTAAATAGCATGAAGTTTAATGTTTATATTTATATTGTGCAATTCCAGTTTTAAATACAAATAAAAGAGCATGTGACTTATAATGTGAATAACTAAATTACACGGTTTGTATTTTGTATCTCACACATGCATATGTGTATTTTTCTTGTCAGAACCAAGGAAATGTTTCACAAAACCAACTCAACTGTTTATATTTCACTTCTTGTACCTTCTACCAACACTCTGCACCTTGTGTATACTGATGTATTCTGTATACTGAGTAAAAAAGGACAGAAAGGTAAAGGAACTATGAGTTATCTTTTATGTGGCTGACACACATACTGCAGGTATATTCTCTGCTTATGCTCTTGCTTCATTGTCCCAACAGACTTAATTTTAAAACATGGTTCAAAGATTAAGTTGTTAAAAATGTAAAGATAATGAAGTTAGAGCATTAAACCAAGGGTGGAACTGCTTTGAACATAAGACCTTGTGCCATTGCATAGGTCACATATTTTTGAAGCTGGGCCTGATAAGGTTGGAGAAACCATGTAAAGTTGGATGATATGAGTATCTGAAATTTAGCTGGGTGGTTTGCTTTATATTTGCTTGACAATTCATTATATGCAACTGTTGTATATTCTGTAGCTTCAAGACATTTCTTTGATTATTACTAACCTGTTTGCTTTGCTTCATCTAGATTCCTAAAGAATGATTTAATTTTCGCTTGTGATTTTTTTCACAATATTAGAGGTAATATTTAAATATAATGTAAAAAAGATATCCTGCTTTCAGATTATTTTGGATTTCCAAATACTTTCAATTTGGTCAAAGAAAAATGAGCAAATGTTAATTCTAAACTGAGTACACAATCCTGGATATTTAAGAAGACTCCAGTTTTATTGGCAATGCGTAGTTATAAAATTATTATCTTTTCTTACTTTCTGAACAAATCTGTGAGTTATGTTTTTACAGTCAATTCCTTGATTGTAACAGCACTTTAAAACTTAGGTACCTATTTTACGAAATAGAGAGAGACACCTTTTTGAAAACTAAGCACTAATTTAAGATTCATGAACATGCTGCACTTTGCAAGAACATATTTGTCTACTTTTTATACTTATTGCAAACTTTTATTGTGCTGAGTACAGACAATACGTGAAAAATGTCTGTCCATTCAAAATTGATGCATTTTACTTATTTCTCTTGTAGGTAGAATGAATTATGATCTATAAAAATTGGTTAAACTGACTCATAAATTTATACCAAAAAGTAACTTTAATGGTAATTGTTCAGAGTGATACATAATGCAAAAACATTTTTCTCTATTTGTTCCTTTATCTCAATGAAATGTATTTGGAAACTTAGATGTGTATATTAGAGGGAGGGATTTCTTCTATAAGTTTGCACTAAACTGTTTTTGGTATTCAAACTATTTATAAGATTTTCAAGAACTGGGCCTTTTTGAGAACTCAGTAATCATGAGAAAGAAGACACTAGGGTTTTTCAAGTTGAATGTTGCCCTCAATTAGATGTCAATGAAGAACACAGATCCATGAAAAATGAGAAACAGACAAAATGTTAATTAACATAAAATTATTTAAAGATATCTTTACATTAACAAATAGTGATAAAATATATAATTTAAATGTTTAAAATACTGTGAACTAGTGATTAAAAATGGTCATATGTGAAGTTTATAAAACCTTTTAAAGTAGAAAATAAGACAGCAAAAATTAGAAATAAGAAAATAAAAACATCTAAACAATTCTGAAAAATAGTTAGGAATAAAGTGCTTAAACAATTGGAAAAATGCTTGCCATATTGCTCTCAACCTGTTGATAATAGGGAAAAAATAGTTTATGAGGCTATATTTTATACTACGTTTTCCTCATATTTACATTTCTCCACTTTTTTAACACAAATGGCCATGACGTAGTAATTAATAAGATATCAGCTACTAGAATTAAAGTCTGTTAATCACATGAGATTAACTAAAATATAAGTAATCGGAGTAAGCCAATTCCTATTTTAGGCGTTATTAGACATTGGCTAAAACAATGCTCATAATTATGTCACCCCCATATTCTAAAGTATTTGGTGAATTACAAAATATGGTTCCTTAGTATTATTTTTGATATCGATTTTAGAATTATATCTGTAACTTTGAAAGAAACAGAATTTATGTTTAAGCTAATATGAGTTTCTATTATAGAAATAAAACATGTGGTTTACATATGCTATGTCATTCAATTTATCACCCACATTCAGAAAAGTATTCAATTGCAATCAAAATTATCAT
Source organism: Pteropus vampyrus (assembly GCF_000151845.1). Taxonomy (NCBI): domain Eukaryota; kingdom Metazoa; phylum Chordata; class Mammalia; order Chiroptera; family Pteropodidae; genus Pteropus; species Pteropus vampyrus. The sequence goes on from NW_011888942.1 coordinate 642,804, forward strand.
TATTGATTGTCGTTAGAGTCACTGCACCATGATTTAAAATATACTTCCAAACATTTCTACTATCCAAAGCTACATTTTTTTTTTGTCATCTCAAAGCTTTGACTAAAAACAAGTTTTCCATACTAATTTTGTTATATATTTGATATTAAGAGTGAATCATATTCTTTGCATCCTTGGGTGCCAGTTACCCTTCCTTGTGAACTTGTGGATATTTTAGTATTCATGATGAAGATATACAAGTTACTCTTTAAATATGCAGACTATCAAAACCTATAAAAGAAATGACATCTATATGGACAAATGTTATTAGAAAGCAAATTTTTCATCGCTTCCAAGATTATAAAATGATTCAGACTTCTTATTTAATTAGGATGTAGAATGTTGCAAGAGACTTTAACACTTACCATAAAAAGAAACTGGATAATACAGAAAGTTAAACATTTTTAACTTTCTAGAGCAACCAGTCACACATAAAACCTATATCTACCTGCCAGCTCTTTCCTGTGGGCAGGCGACAGATATATTCTTAATGTTGTGAACAGAGAAGGAGAGACGAAAGAAATCATTGGAGACCTATGAGGACTTGCTTAAGTGTGCAACAGTGTTTGCTAAAGGTTGTGTGCATATTGATATAGTTTCTAGAAATCTCTTCAATGCAACTTTGGCCCTGACCAAGACTAAGTATTGATTCCTAATGTCTGGGGACAGAGTAGCAAGGGATGATAATTGTTCTGTGTTAAAATAATTGGAATAAGATTAAATAGTAAAGGAAACTTTTCTGTGATACAAAAGCTAGCAACTGGGTTAAAAAGCGAGAGAGAGAAAGAGAGAGAGAGAGAGGTGGGGGGCAGGTGCAGAGGGCGGAGGGAATGGACTTGAGCTGATTTCCAGATTCTGTTGGTACTCAGATTCTAAACACTTCTGAAAGAATAGTTACATACAATCTCTCAACATGTCTAAAGCCAATTTCAAAATGAATTTATTTAAAGATGAAGAAAGGTGGCCCAATGTAAGAAAGATGTGATTAATTATTCACCTAACACTAGAAGCCTGACAGAAGGAGCATGTCATTTTCTGGAGATAAATATTACTTTAATCCATACTGTTCAGGTACCAACTTCATTCAGCATAAATAAAAAGTAATGAGACACAAAGAAATAACGATATCTGGCATATGGTGAACAAAGGAAATAATAAGAGTGGAGACAGAGATAGCCCAGATGTTAAAATTAGCAAATAAAGACTTTAAATTTATGTGTGTGTGTGTGTGTGTATATATATATATATATGTGTGTGTGTGTGTGTGTGTGTGTGTGTGTGTGTGTGTGTGTGTGTATATATATATATATATATCTCAAATGGTTAATTTAAAAAAGTAAACTATGCATGAACATATGAGGAAAAGTTGGCACAGAGTTAGAAAGAATGTATATAAAAATTTCAGGAAATAAAAACCATAATAAAAGAATAAAGAATTTATTTGATAGGACAAGACTAAACCTCATGTCAAGGAGTTCAATAGGAAGATAATATATATATTTTTTATTCTAAACATAAATGGTGTTGGAACAACTAGCTATACACAGGTAAAAGAATGAAGTTGGAACTTTATCTCACAATATTTATCAAAAAAAAGCAGGATGAATCAAAGACTTAAATGTAAGAGCTAAAGTTATAAAACACTTAGAAGAAAACATATGAGTATATTTTTGTGATTCGGGGTTAAGCAAAGCCTTTTGAGATATAACAGACACAAAAGAAAAAAAAAGATTAAGTGCAATCTATCAAAATTAAAAACTTCAAAGGATACTATAAAGAAAATTATAACACCACCAAAGAACTGAAAAATATATTTACAAATGATATATCTGATAAAGGACTTGTATCTAGAACATAGAAAGGACTCATATAATTCAATTATCAAAAGAAAAAAATATATAATTAAATTTTTGCAAAGAATCTGCAAATACATTTCTTCAGAGAAGTTGTACAAGTGTCTAGTAACCACATAAAAAGATGCTTAATACCATTAGCCTCTGGAGGAATTAAAATCAAAACTGCAATGAGATATAACTTCACAAAGCCTAGGATAGCTATACTAAGATAATGAAAAGTGTTAAGAAGGAAAAATTAGAAACCTCACGCATTGCTGCTAGTAACTAAATGGTGCTTACATTTGGAACACTCTTTGGAAGTTTCTCAAAATGTTAAACATAAAGTTACCATATGACTCAACATTTCAACGCTTAGGCATCTTCCCAAGAAAAATAAAAATATATGTATATAAAAAAACTTGTACATGGAAGTTCATGCCAGCATTATTTATAATAGTCAAAGTGGAAACAATGCAATGTCCATTACTAATAAATGAATACAAGATAAAGTTATATACTACAAAACATTATTAGTCACCAAATTAAAAAAGAAAAACAATGAAATGAAGTACCGATAAATGTTACAATATGGATGAATCTTGACACAGTAAGCTAATAGAAAGAATGCAGCCTCAAAAGACCACATACTTTATGAATCTGTTCATATGAAGTGTCCAGAATAGACAAATATATAGGAAAAAAAAATAAGTGGATGCCTAATATTGGGAGGTAGAGGGGGTGATGGGCAATAATTGCCAATAGATACAGGCTGATGATTGCATAACTCTGAATATACTGAAAAACATTAAATAGTATCCTTTTATCCAATCAATTGTATGGTTTGTGGATTATCTCTCAATAAACTTTTAAAAGGGTGGGGGAGGGGGATGGAGAAGACCAAACCTGACCTTGAGAGAAAAAAGCTAGTAAAAGTGATGCTAATAGGAATAATAGCAAACTGATATGTACTTTTTTGTCCCAGGGGAAAAGAAAGAGTATAGACTTAAAAAGATTTGAAAAGATATTTGAAAGTAATTGTGTTAGTCTACTAGGACTGCTATGACAAAGTACCACAGACTGGGTTGCCTAAACAATATAAATTAATTTTCTCACAATTTTGGAGGCTAGAAGTCTGAAATCAAAGTGTCAGCAAGAGTGATTATTTCTCAGGGCTTTCTCCTTAGCTTTAGATAGCAATTTTTTTCCCTGTGACTTCACCTTCCTTTTCCTCTATGTCTGCGAATGTATCTGTGTTCTAATGTTTTCGTAGAAGGATATCAGTCATATTGGATGAGGACCCACTCTAACGTCTGCATTTTATCTTAATTATATCTTGAAAGACCCTCTCTCCAAATACAGTCACATTCTGAGGTACTATGAATTAGGACTTAAATATTACAAATTTGGGGTTATAGAATTTTAGGCCATAACAGTAATTTTCAAATTAATTAAAGCTGTCAACTCAAGATGCTGGAATTTCAGTAGCACAACAAAATTTTAAAATGTGCCTAAACATACCATGGTCAAATGCTTAAACAAATGATATTAAAAGCAACCAGAGGAAAAAAAAAAATATGGTCTACCAAAGAAAATTGACAACTTTTATCACTGACTTATTACAAACAAGGGAGGCCAGAGACAATGATAGATCTTTAAAATGATTTTTTTTTAAAAAATTAAATTTAATAGGGTGACATTGGTTAATAAAATTATGTTTTACCTGTACAATTAGATAATACATCATCTGTATATTGCATTGTATGTTCACCACCCAAAGTCAAATCTCCTTCTGTCACCTTATATTTATTTCTTTGATCCCCTTTACGTTTATCTATTTCCCTCACCCCCTTTCCCTCTAGTAACCACTGAAATATTGTCTGTATTTATGAGTTTATCTGTTTGTTTGTTTTTTTTTTTTGCTTTCAGTTTTATATCCCACATGTGAGTAAAATCATATAGTTCTTAACCTTTTCTGTCTGATGTATTTCGCTTAGCATCATAATCTCATGATCCATCCATGTTGTTGAAATAGCAGCATTTTATCTTTTTTTATGGC
>NW_011888942.1:647685-648683 GCF_000151845.1 Pteropus vampyrus
TTCATTACCATGTCTTGTATATAAGAAAAATTACTAGACAAGTGAAGAAACAGAAACAGTATAATCCCTGCTCAAAAGAAAAATCAGTCTAAGAAAAATTAGAATTAAGTAGCAAGAATTTTAAAACAGCTATTTTACACATGTTCAAAGACTAAAAGGAAAATTTTGCCATAATGAATGAACACAGGAAGAATTTCAGCTGGTAAATGTAAACCATTAAGAGTCAAAACTCTCTAGAAGTGAAAGGAACTATATATAAATAGAAAACTCTTACTGGATGAAACTAACAATAAATTGTAGGTAGTAGAAGAGTTAGCAAACTTAAAAATAGATAAATAGAAATGAGCAAATCCAAAGAACAGAAAATATTTACAAAAATGACTATGTAATTGATTACAACTTAGGATTATATCACACTGTATACACACATATGAGTTCTAGAATGACAATGAAAAGAATGTAACATAAAATTATTTGAAAAAATAATGTGTACATATTTTCCAAATCTGGTAAACAACAAAAAACACAAACCATACAAACTCAAGTTTACCAAATTCCCAGAAGTTTCAATGCAAAGAAATAAAAAATCTAGGCACATCATACATCATAATCAAATGTTTGAAAAAAATTAAAATCTTGAAAGAATTCACAATAAAAACAGACACATTAAAATAGTGGTTGCCTCTGAGTGGGGGTTGGATTGTCTGGATAGAGGCAAAAGGGAATTGCCAGGAGTGGTGAAAAACTTTTATGTCCAAGTTTGACTGGTGATTACATAGGCATATACAGTTTTCAAAACTCATTAAATTGAATACAAGATATACATTTTATTATATAAGAAAATTACCTTGCTAACAAAAATATTAAATTATTCTGTAATGTTATATACAACCAAAACTACAACAATTTTATCAACTGTTTTGCTTGTTAGGCATTTTAATAAGCACTTTACATATATTACTTGAAAGGTAGCCTTTATAGTCACAAAGATAATAATA
>NW_011888942.1:649973-681868 GCF_000151845.1 Pteropus vampyrus
CAATTTTATCAACTGTTTTGCTTGTTAGGCATTTTAATAAGCACTTTACATATATTACTTGAAAGGTAGCCTTTATAGTCACAAAGATAATAATAAGAGGAATAATTAGAACTTAGTTTCTTTTCTTTAAGTTATTTATTATCCTTAATTTATTTTTGACTCGTAATTTATTAGCATGATAAAATATTAATGATTTTACTATTTTGTGAACAGCGAATCTGGTATAAATTTTATATTAAGTTTATGAAAATATTTTAGATGTCTAAAGCATACTTATTCGTATTTCATTTCTATGTCTATACTTCTTTACTTACTGCCAGTTTGAGATCACCTATTTTCTGATGCATGTACTTTAACTATAACTTTTAAGTTTTCATTATGTGGAACAAACTGACAATAACTTCCAAAAACTTACCACTTACAACATCTTATTGATTTTGAAGCAGTTGGAAATATTCAGTCTTGGAAATGCTTTTAACAGCTAAGCTCTGACTTATTGTAAGAATCATAAGAGATTCTTTAGTCTTTTTCTCCTGCTTCTGCATAACATTCTCCACTTACCAGTATTAGAAGCATCATTTTGTTCTTTAGATGCAAGAGCATAGCCAGCTGTAAGAACATATTTATGACAATGAATATCAAGTAACTCCTTAGGTCAACAGTTCCCAACCTTTTGGGCACCAGAGAATGGTGCTCCTATGAAAATCAAATACCTGATCTGAGGTGAGATGAGGCAGTAATGTTAGTGCTGGGAAATGGCTGCAAATACAGATGAAGCTTAGTTCTCTTGCCTGCCACTCACCTCTTTCTGTGTGGCCCGGTTCCTAACAGGACTTTTTTGACTTTTAATCTATTCTGAACTATACCATTAATTTAAATTATACGCCTTTACTCCCAGTTAAGTTGATATTATAAAGAAGCATTGTTGGAAATGAAAGACTGTATTGTTACAGGATCCCTTAAATTTAAATAAGGTTGTAAATTTAAAGTATTTGGGGGAATAGAATTTTAGATTTACTCAAGTAAATCCATCATAACATGATTCTGTATAAAGACAATCAAAGCGCTTAGAAATCGAATAGTATAAATATGTAGATCAGAAGTTTCCAAGACGGGGAGTAGTATGAGAGAAATAGAACAGTAGTAGGATAGACTGAGAAACAGACAAACTTAATTTCCAACTTTATGGGAATTAAATAAATCTGCATGTGTGTGTATGAACCTCCATTTTTGTAATTAGCTCATGAAACTGCAGTATATCTATCTCAATGCTCCTCAAGCAATCTGCTCTTTAGGGTTTGGAAAACAGCCAATTTGTTTTTCACTGTAAATTAATGAAAGTTGATAATCATAAAATTATGGAACCACAACGAACCTTAAAAATGAACTTAGTCATCTAGGTTTATAGTATAGGCAACCAAGATAATGGCATAGATATTTTAAAGGATAAATTTTATATACATATGTATGTAAAGCAAATATATTTCTGAAACCGAATTCATAAAACTTAATTTTAGTCACACCCATATTGAGATATGTATTTTCACAAAAACAGAATGTTGTTTTCAGCAATAGAAGAAATTACACTGACACACAATTCTGTGTGTGTGTGTATTAACTTTATAAAATGATGTAATCATACTAGCTAGCTAGCTACCTAGATAGATAGGTAGATAGATAGATAGGTAGATAGATAGAGACAGTATCAGTACAGTAAAAAATTCATTATGGTTTCCATGTCATTGTGCAAAGACATGGAAATCTACATTAGGAGTAAAACCTAGCTTTTCAGTGTAAAGCAAAAGAACATAGACTGCTTTATAAAAGTCATCTCAGGACACCTTACCATACAATCTACAGAGCACTTTTAAGTTTAGTTGGAAACATCTACTATTTTATTTTATTTTCATAGAATTGACAGATTTTAATCAAGTGGCAACCCGTATAAATATAAAATGCTCATTAATTTTTTTTCATGAACATAAAAACAATTCAGAGCTTTAATTCTGCCTTTCATCTAAGTAATTTTTTAATGTTCTAATAAAAATACTGAAAAAGGAATGAGCTTGGAAATGCTGTGCTAAATTGAATATGCATCATATATATTATTTTGTTTAAAAATATTGTTATATGAAACTGATATGTGTCTGTTTATTTTGTACAATATAAGGCATAATAAGGCAAAAAGTCTGACTGGTATAAAAATATTTTTAGACATGAGAATATAGCAGTTATTGTAGGTTACAAAGTGACATTTATATAAAATGAAGATGAATCACATATTAGAAAAAATTAGTTTAAACAAAATTAGTATAAAATGTATAAAAATACATTATAAATCTAGTGCTAAAAGATTTTCAAATGACCAATAATTAAATTATTACTTCACTAGATTTTCAAAACTAACATTACTATTACTGATTTTTAAAGTCACTTCTAAAGAAACTGTGATGTATATAAATTAAAGAAATTATTAATTAGAGATTAATTAAGATTCTACAAAGCATTTTATATATAAAATGAATGGTTAAGTATTTTGTACTTTACGCATCAGTAAATTATCAAATTAGGAAAAGCAAAATAGGTCTATTATTTTCAAATTTATTTTTTTTTAAATGTATTATAATATGCCTTGACTTTACAATTTAAAAATCAGTTAAATGTGGATGTATAATTTATTTGCTCGGAGTTAAAAAAAAAAAAGTAAATGATTTAGGGTAGGAGAGTCTGAATTTCTTTGAAATGTATTCTGTCACAGGTTCAGAGGGAGAGATTTTTAATAGAAACATCGAGCTTTCAAAATTAGGTAGATTTTTAATTGGACATTAACAGAAAAAAAGCATATGTGTAGATAATAACATATTTTTAAGATAATGGAATTATTTACCAATTCTTTTTTATTATATTTTTTTAGTTAGTAAAAATATAATGAAAGTCATGATATTTGAAGCAGAAAGACTTGAAATGAAAGCTTCATGCCAGCTGTTACCTCATATATGAGGTATAACTTTGTAGATTAAAGAGACAATAGGAAATTTCATGGGAATGTTCGTTCTGATTTGTGATAGGAAGACATAGTGGATGAGGAATAATACTAAAGATAGTGCTGAGAGGGGGAGCAAAAGCGAAGAATAAAGGAAGTGCATTTTGTGTGATGAAGATAATGCTAAGCAATTAAATGGAATGGGATGGAATTGACTGAATGTAATCTGTTATCAAGGAGAGAAGGTGCATTGTACTCACACTTGAAGGAAATGACAGAAGAGTAGTGGCATTTTAAGAGTGATTTGCTGCTTGTATGACTATTTAGGCTGTAGGACAAAACGGAAATCAGAGAGGATAATTAGTTTTTTTCCAGCCCAAAATAAAAATAATAAAATCAGAGACTGTTATCTGGTTGGAGCAATGAATGAGGGAGGGGACAATTTAATGAATCTGTCCAGTTGAGAAACACTTCAAAGGAAGAAATGACTAATTTAATAACATTTGGTAATAAAAAAGGAAAACTTAAAACATCTTATATCTTTAATTGGATATAGAATGTCTGACTAAAATGGCAGAGATTGGCTTTCTGTTTAAAGCTCTTATCTTATATGATCTCTTTCCATACATTATCACGCACTTTGAAGGTTTTTGCTAAAATGTTTAACAGCAACATTTTAAAATATTCAACTGTTTCTTCACAGAGTCAACCAAAATGAAATGAATAAACAGTTTAGCAAACAACTCTAAGCTGCATATTTGATTCTCTCTCTGGGAAAAGGCATGTGAAACTTTTGCTTATTTTTCTAATTATTAGTATTACATTAAAATATTTGCATATATGAAATATTATGTGTTATGGGTACAGATTACATATTTTATATCTTGTTTCTATATTTCCTTCCCTCTGATTGCTTTGGGCTTATTCTGCTCTTTTTTAAAGGTAGAGAAATAGGTTAATGATTTGAGATATTTTCTCTTTTATGATATAAAAATTTAGTGCTATAAATTTCTCTGTTCTGACCCCTTAAGTTGCATGCCACACAATGTGATATGTTGTGTTATCATTTACATTCAGTTCTATGTTTCTTTTAAATTATCTTTGAAAATTCCACTTTGACCCATTGGTTTTTTAGAAGCATGCTGTTTAATTTTCAAGTGTTGGAAGAATTTTCCTGTTCTTTCTCTGATTGATTTTATATGGTTGGATAACATGCCTTATATTATTTAAAAATTTAAAGAAGAGATTAAGATGTGTAAGTTTCCAGTTATAAAAAAAGTCATGAGGATAAAATGTCATGAGGATATAAAGCATAATGAATATAGTCTATAATATTATAATAATTATGCACGGTTTCAAATATGTAGCAGACTTCTTGGGGTTATCACTTTATAAGTTATATAAATATCTAATCACTATGTTGTACACCTGAAGCTAATATAATATTGTACGTCAATTGTAATTGAAAAATCTTAAAAAAAATGGAACAAAATGAGGTTTGTTTTATGAATCAGAATATGGTCTGTTTTGGTAATTATCCCATGGATGTTTAGAGAAAGAATTATATATATGTATAAATTATAAATTCTATATATATCCTATATATAAATTCCATATATAATGTAGATATATTACTCTCCTCATTTCTTAAATACAATTATCTCAATACATACTGTACATACATTGAACAACAATATGTTATTATAGTTTTGCTTCAAACATCAAATATGATTTAAGAAACTCATGAGAATAATAGTGTATTTACTTTTTTAGTCAACTATTCCTTTGCTCTTATCTCCTCTCTGTCATTCTAAACCTTCTTCTCTTATCATTACCTTTCTGATTGGAGAGCTTTCTTTAGTCATTCTTTAAGAGTGGGTCTACTAGTGAAAAATTATCTTAGTTTTTGTTCTTCTGAGGTTGTCTTTATTTCTCTTTTATTCCTGAAAGATTATATATATACACACATATAAATATATATGTATATATATACATACATATATAAATATACATACATATAAAAGAACAGCCAGCGTCAAATTATTTATTTTTGTTTAGCAGTTGAAAAATATTGTACCACCTCCTACTGACCTCCAAGGTTTCATGTGAGAAATCTGCTATCATTCAAATTGGTATGATCTTATATGTAATATTTAATTTTTTTTTCTGGTTGCTCTTAACATTTTTTTTGTGTGTTTTGTCCAGAAGTTTAATTATTATTTGTACAGTAGCCCCCCCTTATCTGTGGGGGATACATTCCAAGAGCCCCAGTGGATGCCTGAAACCACAGATACTAACAAATTCTATATATACTGTTTTCCTCTATACATACATATCTATGATAAAGTTTTATTTATAAATTAACCACAATAAGATATTAACAACACTAACTAATACTAAAATAAGAAAGTATAACAACAAACTATAATAAAAGTTATGTGAATATAGCCTCTCAAAATATCTTATTGAACCATATTCACCCTTTTTGCCTTCTTATAATAATATGAAATGACACAATGCCTACCTGATGAGACAAAGTGAGGGGAGTGAAGTAAGCATTGTAATGTAGTGTTAGGCACAAGATTTCGTCACACCACTCTGAATATTGTGAGATTTAAAACTGTTTATTTCTGTACTTTTCTACTTAATATCAGATTGCTGAACCTGTGGCTTTATATCTTCATCAACTTTGGGAAGATTTTAGCCATTATTTCTTCAAATATTTTTTCAGTTTCATATTCTCTCTCATTTCCTTTTGGAATCTCAATTTATAAATGTTAGTTCTTATGTTCTGCAGGATTCTGAGGCTCTGTTTACTGCATTCTCAGTATATTTTCTTTCTGTTGTTCAAATTGAGTAATTTACATTGGACTGTCATAAAGCTTATGAATTTTTCTTTCATTTCCACTCTACAGTTGACCCCTTCCAATAATATTTTATTTTGAAATTGTATTATTTAGTATTTTTAAATTCTATAGTTTTCATTTGGATTTAAAAAAAATCTCTTCGAGAGTTTTTATTTTTTAATTTATTTCAAAAGAATGTGTAATTGATTGCTAAATCATTCCTGTAATAATCATTGTAAAGTCTTCCCTAGGTAATTCCATTATCATACTAGTGTTGGCATTAGCTGATTTTATTTCCTCATTAATGTTGTGCTTTATTTTTTTGTCAGTATGATGAGTGATTTTTAAGTATCCTAGACATTTTATCTTTTATGTAAGGAAACTCTTAGTTCTTTTTGTTTGTTTGTTTTGTTTTGTTTTGTTTTTTAAATATATACATATATTTATTTTTATTATGGTAAGATTGAGATTGGTTAACAAAATTCAGTAACTTTTAGGTGTACAATTCAACAATAAGGCATTTTTAGCAGGCAAATGTCCTGTTTAACATATTGGTTTTGACCTAATTTGTGAGCTGTAGTTTCAATGACAATTTAGTTTACTGAATCTTTGTAATGTAATTATTATCTTGTTTCACTGGAGCTCAGGTAAGATTGCTGATTGTTTAACCTGTGGGAAAGAAGTCACTTTCCTGGTTCATAGTGTCCTTAGATAAAAAGTGATAGATGCCAGAACTGCACAATAGAGAGTGTTTCCCCTGACCTTTTCCTTGCCCACCCAGTTGCAATGGTCTTCCCATCCTACCTTTACCAGTAGTACTGGAGAAGGAAGCACCTACTTGCACAATCTTCTGACACTAAGTGGAAGCCCAAGAGCTGTGGGGTTTAATGATTTTTTGTTACTGGGTAGAGATATAGAAGATGCTGGTAAGAATTACCTTCTGCCATTGAGCGGAGGATTAGTGGTTCCTGGCCTGAATCATTATTTAGACGACAGGAGTTACTGTGTTTGGTGACCACTATTCTCATGTAGAGAACTGGAAAACACTGATCTGAAGTTGTTCCTGTTACTGGGTAGATGGCCAGAAGATACTGGACCTGTTTCCATACTCAAGCTATAAGAAGAGCTGTCTTCTGCCCGTGTATGTGAGTCATGAGTTGCTTAAGCCTGCTCAGGTCCACTCTTGTTGCTATGGTGGACACATCTTAGGGCATAAATTGGCCCTTGTTCTTCAAGCAGATTCAGGATACTGTGACATAGGTATAGGTCTTCCTATTAGGAACCTCGTCAATTCTTCTTTCTTCTCTTATTTTGTCCAGAAAGAACAGGCTTTTTCCTTCCTTCCTTTCTTTTTTGCTTCCTTTCTTTCCTTCCTTTCTTACTTCCGTCCCTCCTTCCTTCTTTCCTTCCTTCCTTTGTATCTTCTTTCCTTTGTTTCGGCCTCCTTTCATCTTCCTTTCTCTGTTTCTCCCTCCCTCCCTTTTTTTTAGGCCTATGTTTATTGGACTTTCATGGTTGCAGATCTCTTGAGCACTCAGTTTGAACTACATGAGACATTAACAGACACGCAAACAAACAAACAAGCAAGTAAACAAAATAGAACTCACAACAGTGCTGTTTTTCAAATCCTAATGTCCCTAGCCAGTCTACCATCTTTCTTTCCACCTTTGAGATTATTTTCACCTTTCTACTTTCTATAATTGTTGAATTATTCCTAGAGTACTTACTTATATTTGGAATGGAAGAACAGGGGTGAATCTATGCCATCTTGTCCCAGAACTGAAAGTACACTCTATCTTTTATATTTTTAAAAACATTGATATCTATCAAGAGTAAAATTGCAAACACTCATTCTTCAACCACCCAAAATAAATGTAATAATTGCATTATAATAGATCCAGATACTAATTATTAAAATATTAAACTAGAGATCAATGTTAAGTCTTTCATATTACTTTTCTCTTCACAATCCTCTCTTTTTTCTCCCTATAGGCAATTCATCACTATAATAAATTATGTATAGAGCTTATGATTTCATCCTTTTATTATAAAAATATTCATTCACACATATTATTGTTTGAAATTTTAAAATATGAATCAATGATATCTTACTATGTATAATATCACTAGACAACTGATCAGCCTTACATGAGCTCTCAAACTCTTCTAAGATACTACACATGAAATCACAAGAACTACTGAGGGAATCCATATTTTCTCAAATAGGCTTAGGGTGATGTCTGCTTTACTGGCAGCCGTTCTGCTTGTTGGTCTTCAATTTTCATAAATCTTTATACAAGAAGCAGGAATAAGTCTCCATATTCATATATGTCCCCAAATCCCCAACTCCAAAAGACACACACTATTCTAGTCCCAAAACTAATTGATCCTATTCTGATCTTTTCTCTTAATATGACATTTTAGGCCTGGTGATTTCACTAAAAAAAAATGGACTCAACATGAATCTCTCTACCTTGATTTTCTTTGGCTTTCCCACTTGTCCATAGTTTTCTTTTATAGACCATAATGGAGTGATTTGCTAATAGCTGATGGAGAGAAAGAGAGAGATTGGCAGACAGGCACACACACACGCACACACACAGAGATCCTGCCTTCATATTTGGAATATATTTATAAAATGTGAATTGAACATATTTGGGGGTAACATTTGTAGTATCCAGTTTATTGCTTTAAATATGTAAGTTAAAAAATCTATCTGCAGTCACTTTTCTGGTTAATAGGGTGATAAGAAGCACAAAGTTCAAATTTTGAAACTATAAGGTTCTAAGGAAGACTAACTTTAAACCAACTTGCATTAATGTTAGAGCCATCATGTCTTAGAATTCCACTGGGAGCTCTTGTCTCATTTTGAATGTCATGATGACTAAAATTTCTCACCCACCTCACCATCCCCATCCTCCACAAAGACTTTGAAATAAATTTCCTGTGACTTCTTCAGCTATTCTGACTTAAATGGGGTAGATATATTTAGTCATCACCTTACAATTAGAGTGAAATAGCAAACTCATTCCAACTGAAGAGTACATCTTTTGTTCTTTCAGCAAAATGTCCCAATGGCAGCTGTCTGTTGGCACTAAAAATGGCACCATGTTTAGAGCCGTGATATCCAAAAAGAGTTCCCCAGCAGGTTACAGTCTCAGTTTCTTAACAGAAGTCAATGTTTTTTCCTAGGGTTAGTCCTTTTATTAAGTTCTATATATTTAGGAGTTAACAATTTTTATAACTATAGTACTCCTATTGTTTAATGTTATTTCTGGTATAAACTCTGAAAAGCTGTTCTTTGGAAGAGAAGATATTTTTAAATGTGTTGTTTTGAATTCCTTTCAGGAGGCTTTGTCTTACATTTTGAATATTTGTGCGAATGCTTTTATTAGTTAACTTTACAAATTTGTTAGAATATTATCCCCACTCTGCCACTGGAAAGGAGTATGTATGCAGCACATTTAGGCACAATTTATATCACTGTGCATTTCTAAGTCTGGCAAGCACATCAAAGGAAATACCAGTGTTAATGTGACATTTTCACTTTGTGAGCTAGAAGGTCACTTGTGTAATTAGTACTAGATAAACCCAGAGGACATACTGTGCTAGTTTGATCATTCTAGCAATACTCACTGTGACTAACAAGCACAAAGTTGAAGAAGCTTATTTATAAATTATGAAAATCTTCTCAGCTATTTTATAAATACCTTAGCATTCCTTAAACTTCAACACTTTGAGAAAAGGGACTTTGCCTAACTTGATAAATAATACCAAAATCATTAAAAGGATTATATGCATCAAGATATAAATTGAAGGAAGCGACAACTATTATTAATGGCGTGATTGACCCTTGTGCCCTCCAAAATAGAGATTTTTATAATGATTTTTACTTCTAAATATCTTATGTAAGAATTTTTTTTAAAAATTCTTTTGACTTCCTGAGGAATCTGAGTAGAATTGGGGAGCTACATGATTCCAGGTCATCAGCAAACATTTACCACTCTTTTGAACTAATTGAACTTAATTACATACATTCTTATTCTTTTGTATTAATTTGTATGCCTTAGATCTATTTATAAAACTTTCGGGATTTTCTAGATTACTTTTTAGGTACATTAACAATTAGATAACATAAAATAATTAGAATAGAAAACCAAAATAGCAAAAAGAACAACACACATATGCTAATGTAGCATATTTACTTATGAGAGATTCAGTTAGTGCTGAGATTCTTGAAATGAGGGAAATGCATATATATTCACCAATGTTATTTTCCCCAAAACAAAGGCCTACATATAACCATGTATCATTTTAAAGGCCACGTTATAATCAATCATATATACTTGAGTGATATCAGCAAAATAGCAGAGTAAGGAACTCCACACTACAGTTCTCTACAAAATCAATGCATAAGTTGCCCCAAACTCCCAGAATCAGTTTTCTGAACTATAGAATCTATTTAAAAACTTACAACAATGAAGAGAATGGTTAATGAGAAAATAACTGCAAAATTTTGATAAGAGAACTCCATGGTGTTTTACATTATGTTATCATCTTCCATTCCCCAGCTTGGCTGTGGCCTTGGAGATGGCAGCTCACTCTCTTGGTGCAAGTTGCCAAGACCAGAGAGAACAATATGGATACGGACCTTGAACATGAAAAAGTCAATTGATGTAATATACCCCATTAACAGAATAAAAAAAATTATCTACTCAGTGGATGCAGAATAAGTATTTGACAAAATTCAGCACCTTTTTATGATAGAAATATTGTATAAAATAGAAATTGAAGGTAACTTTGTAACATAGGTAATATCATACTTAATGATAAAAGATTGACAGCTTTCCCCAAACATCAGGAACAAGATAAAGATGCCTGCTTTTACCTTTTCTATTTAACACCACTAGAAGTTCTATTCAAAGAAATGAGGCAATAAAAATAATTAAAATAGGTTAATATTGGAAAGGAAGACGTAGAACTATCCCAATTTGTAGATCCCATGTGTGCGCATACACACACACATCTATAGTGCTATTAAATGAATAATCTAATGATGCAGGATACAAAATATTTTAAAAAAATCAGCTGTATTTTTTATACACTAGCAATGAACAATTTGAAAAGGAAATTTAAGAACAAAGCCACTTACAATAACATCAAAAATACTTAGAAATGAATTAAAATAAAGAGGTTTTGAAATTGTATACCACAAACTACAAAACATTATTGAAAGAGATTAAAGGGCATCTAAAGAAATTAAAAGACATTCTGGTTCATGGATTAGAAAATATTGTGTGTGTGTGTGTGTGTGTATGTGTGTGTGTGTGTGTGTGTATTTTTTGAGGGGGAGGGAAGGGTCAAATTTTAAAGTCCCAGTCTTCAGGCCCTGGCAGTCTAGCACCTGGCCATTCCCTGCAGCCCTGCTGCTCACTCCAGTAGTGGCCAGTCTCCTTCATTGGGGCCTTCCTCAGTGGCCGTCCTGTCGTCCTCGGGCACCAGTTTCACCTCCAGCTCCACTGGCCCAGTAGAGGCAGACAGCACAAACCCAGAGCAGGCCAGTGGCCAGCACAGCTCTCATACCCCGGCTGATCCGAGAGCTGCATGGGCCCCATGGTGCTGCCAGGCCCACTACAAAAGAGGCATCACTCAATACCAGTACAGGCAGCCCAGCAGGAAGAAAACATAGGCCACTTTCTGACCTGTATCATTTACATGAAGGAGACAATCCCAATTCCTAATGCCAAGAGGCCATTTCAGAACCAGGAGAAGAAAGCTGTCTCATGAGCCTTGGGAGGAGCCACGTGACCTCTCCCAGGCATCTGCCTGGTCCAGCTCAGATAGGGGAAGGGGTGTGGTGGCTCCAAAGCCCTGGGGCTGGGACAAGCATGGCAGGGCAAAAGACCCACAGGCATGAGCTCAGGAGCTATGGAAGAAAAATGATACTGTTAAGATTCCAGTACTCCCCAAGGTGCTTATGGATTCATTGCAATCCTGATCTGAATCCCAATGATGTTTTGTTTGTTGCAGAAATGGAAAAGCAAATCCTTAAATTCATATGAAAATGCAAGGGACCCTGAATAGCTAAAATAAACTTGAAAAATAAAAATTGGAGGACTCATGCTTCTTAATTTCAAAAATTACTACAAACATATAGGAATCAAACTAGTACAGTATTGGTATAAGAATAGACATATAGACCAAAGGAATGTAGTAACTGACAATCCAGAAATAAACTCATACATTTATGGCCAATTAATTTTTGACAGGGTGCCAAGACCATTCAATAAGGAAAGAATAGTCTCTGAAAAAAATTGTACTGAGACAATTAAATATCCACATGTAAAAGAATAGAGTTGGATGTTTACCACAGACCAAATATAAAAGATTATTTCAAAATAAATCAAAGACCTAAGTATAAAAACTAAAACCCTAAGATGCTGAACTAAAAAAAAAAAAAAAGGAAAAGCAGTAGATCATGACCTTGGATTTGTCAACGGGTTACTTGATTTGATACCAAGTGCACAAACAGCAAAAGAAAAAAAAAAATAAATTGGACTTAATACAAATTTCAAAACTTTGTATATCAAAGCATTATCAAAAAATACCAGTACAACCTATAGAGTGAGAGAAAATATTTGCTTTGTATATAGAATGAAATTCTTAAAATATGTGAAGAATTCTTACAACTCAACAATGACAAAACTAAACAATTAAACAATGATAAGGGACTTAAATAGACTTTTTTCCAAAAATATATATATATGACTAAAATAGACTTTTTTCCAAAAATATATATAAATGACTAACATGCACATGAAAAGATGTTCAATTCATTAAGCCATTAACACTACTATGTGATAACACTTCCTACCCACTAAGATGGCTATAATCAAAAACTGGGAAAATTGACAGATGTTGATGAGTTCGTGAAAAAATTAGAACCTTTGTGTATTGTTGGTAAGGATGTAAAAAGGTGAAGTCACTCTAGAAAACTTGAAATTCCTCAAAAAGCTAAGTATAGAATTGCCATATTATCCTGCAATTTTACTCCTAGGTATATGACCCAAAGAATTAAAAACTTATGATCAAATAAAACCTTGAATACAAATATTATAACAGAACTATTTACAATAGTCAAAAAGAGAACAATCTAAATGTCCATCAAATGATGAATTGATGAACAAAAGTGGTATATTCATATCACGGGATATTTTTCAGCAATAAAAAGGAATGAAGTACTGATACATGGTAAAATATGTATGAACCTTGAAAACATTATGCTAAATGAAAGAAGCCAGACAAAAAGATCGCTTGTGACATGAATCAATTTATATGAACTATCAAGAATAGGTAAATACATAGAGACAGAAAGCAGATTAGTGGTTTCCAGGAGAAGGAGGAGGGAGGGATGGGGACAGGTAATAACTCCTTAATGGGTGTGGGGTTTCCTTTTAGGATGATGAAATGTCCTAGAACTATATAGTAGTGATGGCTGCAAAATATTGTGGATGTACTAAAAAATACTGAATTATGCAACTTTAAAATTGTTAAAATGATGAATTTTATGTTAATCGAATTTTACCTCAAAAAGGTATGTGTGAGAGAGTGTGTGTGCAATGATTGAAGCTGTTTTATCTTGTGATTTTTGTATCTTTTTAAAACAATGTTCTTAATCTTATTCCCTAGTTCTATTTATACACAATGTCCATTTTTCTTTTTTTTATATTTTTTAAAATTATAGTTGACATTCAATATTATATTAGTTTCAGATGTATGGCATAATGGTTAGACATTTACATAACTTAAAAAGTAATCTCTCAATAAGTCTAGTACTGACCTGGCACTATACATAGTTATTACAGTATTATTGATTATATTCCCTATGCTGTACTTTATACTCTTGTGTGATTTTTGTGTCTTCTATAATTATCTTTGATCACCTAATGAAACCTATATACAAAACCTGTAAATTCAGTATTTTAGCAGTGGTAGAGATGGTGAGAAAACAGAAATAGCACTGTCTCATTACAGAATTAAAGAATGATAATTAAGAGCATGGAATCTAAATCTGCATTGTTTCAACCTGAAACACACTGACGGTGTTGGGTTGCTGCTCATGCCACTTTCTAGCTGCTCTACTTTGGGCTAGTTGCTGATCTCTTATTGTCTTAGGTATTTGGACTGTTTGGTGAGCTTGCCTTTTATAGGATTGTGGTAAAGGAGTAAATTGGCTAGTATAAAAAAATCTTAATTTTTTTTTTCCCCTGTAGAATTATTAACTTGGTTTTAGTACTCAAAGACAGCCTATCGTGATTGAACTATAATCGCACTAGAAACAGATAACATTTATGTCAACATCTAGTGATCTACAATATGAAGTCATAATACTCTAAATCTCCATGCGTTTACACATTGAGTTTTCTTCAATGATTCTTTAATTAATGCTACTATAATCTGATTACTAACCACTGCACTTTTTTATTGTTTGCTTCTTTCACAACAAATCTTCAAATGGTGCAAATATATCTATATTCAAGCTGTCTTGTCCCAAGGCACTGAAGCATAATTCTATTCTTTTCTCCTAATTTCTTTTCTTTGTAAATCTCCCTGTGTATATATCTCCCCTTCATGCATGTACAATCATAAAAGCATGCATGCAACAGGCAGGGCCTTTCCTTTCTGACAATACTTTCCAGGGCAGGTCGTTGGTAGCACTTTCTTTGTTCTTAGACTCAACTCAAACCAAGAAATTTCTCTACGTAATTGCCTAGACTTACTCTATAATGCTGTCTATACATTTGGAAGATATGTCCATTTTCTTTTTCTCTATTTATAATTTTAAAATATAAATAAAAGACATAATCCCTGAAAAGGAGATCATCGGAAAGGCAGATTCTCTGGAAAGTGTAAGGCCAGGTATCATTCTCTCTTGCTGAATGTGACAGGACTATTATTAGTAGCCAGCCACAGATATTGCTAATTCTACTTAATTTGGGATTCTCTATTTTATCCATTCCACTAGACTTTCTAAGCAAGCCATACTGTTGTAATTTATGTGTTCTCCCTATTATTTAATCCTTCTTTTTTCCCTCTGTCATTACTACTTTGTAGAAAACTTAGAGTACATATAGACTTACAGAATTTTAGACTGCCTGAGATTACATACACATATTGACCACCATCATACCAATATGTAAGCTTCTTCATTGACTAAATGAAAGCCCAACTTCCAGCTTTATCTATCAATATTTCACTTGAATAAAAACACATCACAAGTGATATTCATTTTCCTTAACAATTATCCCAAGTCATCCTTATCAAAATAGTCTCTGCAACTGCTATATTATGAAAATATCTGAAACATGAGTGTTTGTGGCAGTTCTCACCAGTCCCATTGGTATTTGTATGTTCTTACTTCCACATGCATTTGGTAGTCAGTTAATATTAGTCAGGTAATCTGCCTTGAAATATGAACATTCCTGACAGACATTTAAGCATGTTTATTATCCAGATGAATTGATATTAGTTCGAATTGCAGGAAACAAGGAAGATCTTTTTTAATAGATAAATTATCACAAGTATATGTAACATTATTCCTGGTATTGGTAACTTTAGTAAGGAATGTGTGACTCCTTTAATAATGTGTGACCATAAATAGTTCTTACCAGTGAGATAAGCAAAATGACTATACTAATCTTGTCATCAATAATATTTATTTTTAAAAAGCGCCAAAAGATTGGTTGTGTGCTTTATATACTTTATGCACTTCAGTACTTAGCACAACTGAAATTATTCTCTTAAGCAACTCTCTTGCTAACTCACAGACAATCATTCTGAGCCAGTTCTGAAAACTAGAGGATCTTATTTCTAATATTCTATAATGGGGAACAAAAAAAGAATTTGAGCCCTTATTTTTGTAAATATTTGTTTATTCCTTCATTTTTATTTTCATGTTTCTGATTTTATAAAATATAATTTAATTAGATAAGGAATATCTGAATGTACTTATTTTATAGATGTATATATGATATATATATATATCTGCATATGTATACATGTACATCTGTATATGTGTGTACATATATGTATAAATATGTATATATAGACACTCACATGTTAGAGCTAAACCAAAATTCTCCTTGTCATTATATTTTATCTATTATAGAACATTACAAAAGGTGCTTTTTAATAAAGAAGTTACCATAGTAAGGATCATGGTACTAATGAATATGAAAGCATTTAGGACAAAGAATATATTCTTAAATTAGCATGCATGTAACACACTCTGTAATTTGCAAGGTCTATATTAATTGCACATTTATTTTTGAAAAGTTGTATTCAAGAATGATGAAATTGGTTTCCAGGTGCTATCAGCATGAGTTTGTTTTTGTTGACAAGAAATCAATAACTCTTTCTGACATGACTCATAGTAGTGAGAATTCTCGCAGTAAATTCACTTTCTCAGTGGCAGACATATAGCTATGCCTTGGATTCTTTGGTCTGTTACTCAGACTAAATG
Source organism: Pteropus vampyrus (assembly GCF_000151845.1). Taxonomy (NCBI): domain Eukaryota; kingdom Metazoa; phylum Chordata; class Mammalia; order Chiroptera; family Pteropodidae; genus Pteropus; species Pteropus vampyrus. The sequence goes on from NW_011888942.1 coordinate 666,325, forward strand.
TTTTAGAGAGCATTATTTTCTTGGCCCAAGGGTAAATGGCAATTTATGCAATGAATAAAAGCAATTGTCATACTAAAAGGGAAAAAAAGGAGGGAATAAGAGCAGGAGACGTGCACACCAAGATAGAGCAGGAAAAGCAATTGATAGATTCAATCGTAATTGGTAGAGAAAATTCAGATCACAGCTCAGAATATAAATCATTTTATTAGCAGATGGGAAATAATAACTGAGAAAGGACATTACATACATGGTCTCTTCTGGGCCTTTAGTCTTTTTGAATTGATTTATATTTTAAATACTTACTCTAAAAGTACATATTACCCTCAAATTATAGATGCAGATTATAGATGAGGAAACTGAGAAAAGTTAATTAAGATCTCACACCCTGAAAAAGACAGAATGAAGATTAAATGCCAGGTCTATCTGACACTAAAAGCTTTGGCCTTCTAACCTACTGGCAACTTCCAACGTTGAGTAAATTGTTAACATATTATAACAAACTAATGATTTATTTCTCCCAATTAATAATTTATAACTACTTTACAAACATTCTCTGATATGACACATGCTAAGTAAATATGTTTTTACACATTCAAATTTTAAGTTATTTAAGTTACTTTAGCAGAAATAATTTTATATATTTTTAGTGGGGCAGTGAGGTGTTTTTTAACTCTCAAATTTTACACAAGAAGATGGATTCTTGTTAATTCCACTTTGTGTCAGGGTCTGCTCTGCACAATGTTTTCTAACAAATTCTATTTCCATGACTATGCTTCATTTCTTTCTTCTCTTAGCTTCTGACTTTTCAACTATAATAAATCTATAACATTTATCTGGAAATTTTGTATAATTAGAGAATAAAGTCTCCTATGGAAATGACTGAGAGGTAGTGGAAGCTTATCTGGGGACTATGAATCATAGAAGTGACTTTAGTTTATAGTTCTAGTGTTTAATTTCCTAATAAATATTCTGAATAGGTTTGATTGTTTTTACCTTTCAAGGTTTTGTTCCAGTTTAAAGATTGTAGAAGAATTCAGTAGTGGTAAAGTCCAGACTAATTTCAAAAACCAGTTTTATTGAATTGACCATACAAATAGTATGGCTATTTGTAACAAGCCAACCTAAGACAGCTCATAGTATCAGTAATAAACTTTTGTAAAAATCTGTGTAATGTAAGTACTACCAACATTAAAATCCTCTCCATCTTAGTATTTTTCATCACATAGAAACCTACATTCTAAATTATCACATATAGCAATCAAAATGGCCCATTGTACAATTTCATACATGCTTAAACAGTCTGTATTATTTTGGAGTTAAGGATGAATTTCCTGGGGTGCTGGAGTCTGCATATTAATTGTGTATCTGTCATCATTATGCTAACATCATTGAGTATAATTTTCTGAGCCTCGTTGTTAATGTTAATGTTGTTTTGTTGGCTTTTTAAGCAATGCCTTCTAATATAGAAGTAGATATTTCTCTCATACAACCACTTCCTCATTTCTCATCTTGCATAATAGAAAATTCTGACCACTAAAGCCAAATATCAACAGACTAGATGCTTGGCAAAAATCATCTTGGTTCTAGTTCTCTGCACTCAAATAATATTAGCTATTCTCTGAGTAAGAGTGGAGCCCATGAACTACACTCACTGTGGGTACCCAAAGAAATATTAATGACAGGAATAAATGCAAAAGGGAGCTTTAACAAGCAACATATGCAAGTGGGAGCTATGGAAACATAGACAATTAGGATAGATGTCTTTATGATATTGCTTCTCAAACTTCAGTGTGCATACAAATTACCTGGGCTTTTGTTAAAACAATTCAGTAGATCTGGGCTAGGAAACAAGATTGTGCATTTCTAAAAAACTTCCGTATGATATTGATGTTGCTTGTCCAAAGAGCACAATATGCTAAAATGTCTCTCACATGAAAATGAAGAAATCACACTAATTTCTATAGACTTCTCATGGACTTTAAAATGCTTGAGAATGGTGACTTTATATTTACTCTCAGTGTTCTCATACCTTGTTATAATGTCTGTTCAAATAATTTTTGTTGAATAGGTGAATAAAGCAACAGATGAATGATAAGTGAAAATATATTCTCCATGTCCTTTTCTCATTTAACGATTATACTTAAAATTAGTACCTTTTTAAAAAATCTCTGTGGAAAGTTGTATAATGAAGTGGGGATATCGAGTATAGAACTAAAGACAGTATAGTATACCAGGAAGGCAATTTAGCAGTTGATTGAGATCACAGGTTCTGAAGTCAGATTATCTTGATTTCAATCCTGGTTCCTGTAATTACTGGCAGTGTGACCTTATATAAGTAATAAAATCTGTTATTGCCTCAAATTCTTCATTTATAAAATGAGGGTAAAAAAATTACTCAGGTTAGATTTAAGTTAAGTAATTAATATAAAATAATTAAGAGAGTGCCTGGCCAATAATGCACAGTAAATAATAGCATTTTGTAACTTAAATATTAATGTTTACTCTTTTCAAAACTTTTAATTATGTTCAAAGATAAAGTTCACAAGTTATTAGGTAACTGTTTACCAATCCCTTCAACAATCATATAGAATCACTGTTTCTGTTTATAAAAGTAAGGATTATTTCTAGAGATTTTTTCTGTTGGAAAAATTATACTAACACTTTATTATTTGAAACACTGTAATATAAGGATCAAATCACAAAATAAGTGTCAAGATTTAAAACAAATTAAAGACAGATAATTTTAAAAAGCATTGCAAATTACAATTATATAACTTAAAACTTCACTTTTGCATACACATTTAGTTGCTTCAGTTAGAATGCCTGCGTGCATTTGAATTTACATTGGACTATGGATATATTCTTTCCTTTATAAACTAATTTTCTAGGTTTGCTATGATGTATTTTTAAGATAGTCACCTGTGCTATAGTATAGAATTTGTCTTTCTTGCTGAGCTATTATTACAAGGCCACACTATGTAAGTTATCTAGTTGAGGCTTTGTCTTATTTTCAGTTTAGTTTTAGCAAAAATGCTCATAAGTGTGTTATGAAAGGATAATCTAATACTTGCAAACTTTTAAAGAAGCTAGAGTCTGGTTTACAGCTCTTTTTAAAAAGTGATGAAGAAAGGGAATGCCATAAATAGATAAAATTAAGGTAGAAATATATTATTTTTACACATAAATAAAAATACTCAAAAGTGAGATAGGGAAGCAAACTGTTATTATGACTAAAGAGATTGTTATGAAGATCATCTAATTTTGAGCAGTGATTATGCTGGCTTTGCATCTTTGAGCAATTTTTATAATCTCTCTGGGGCTTATTATTTGTTTGTTTGTTTGTTTCATTAATGTGGGAATGAATGATTTAAACTAGAAGCCCTCTAGAGTCTTTTTTCTATAATAATGTTCACAAGTTAGCTTCTTCCTTTATTGACTCTTCTCAGTCTGTTATATCAGAAAGTCATTCTGGTTCTATCTCTTTAAAAAAAATCCGATTTAACTCTTTCTTTCCTTTTTCACTGCTACAATTTTAGTTCAATTCTTATTTTAGTTAAATTAATCTTACTTCATCTACTCTTACCCCAGAACAATTATCCCACAAAATAGCCAGAGCCATTTTTAAAAGGTGAATCAGATTATTCCATTCCCCTGCATAAAACTTCCAGTAACTTTCCAAAACATTTAGAAGAGAACTCTATTTCATATTATGACCTGGAGTAAGCTATCTCTTCTTGCCCACTTCTGCATCATTTATTTATTTCTCTAACATTCTCCCATTCATTTTTTATGTCACAGCCACACTGGATTCAAAGTTGCTAAGCTCTTCCTTTTCAGCAGCCTTCTATATAATGTTTGTTTTACACAGAATGCTCTTCCCCATTATTGTCACAAGGCTAGAACCGCTTTGTCATAGAGGTCTCAAATTAAATAGCATCACTAATGAGGGCTTTCATGACCATCCAAGCTAAATTAGTGAGACTTTAGGCTTCAGTTTAAAATTTAGAGTTTCAAAGTTGGCATTCTCATCTTTACACAAAGAAAAAGGGGAACAGCCCCCAAACCAGAGATTTGGGGAACTCATCAAAGAATTGAGTTTGAAATTATAAAATGCACTCCCAAATCTGGAGATGCAGTGAAATCCAGAGAGTCAGAGATAAGATCTGCTTACCTAAAGCAAAAAATGCTGGAGAAATAAATCCGTGGGCAAATTTATATAGTAATTTTGACAAATTGTTGGAGGCTGACTGTGGACTAGTGAGAGAGTGAGAAACTCCTGGAGGCTGCAGTCATGGGTGGGAGGTCACACTTTATCCTCAGGAATTCTACCATATTCTCCCATTGAAAATTAAAGAAAAACACCTCCTGACTCTAACAGTAAGAGGTGGAAGAGGAATCCTTGTGAAATACATCCAGATCTTCTCCATTAGAAAAGGCTACTGTTCTAGGGAGAAGACTTTACCAGGGTCTTGTCCTAGAGTGGTAGGGAAAGAACATTCCTCACACCACAGCCATTTCTGGTCTTCCTATCTCAACTAAACAAGGGAAGAGGGGAAGCTATATGGGAAGAAACATTTACAAATATAACAGATCAGACTCAGAGGCTCTTCACCTTTACCTTATCACCCAATAAACAAGATTCCAATACAATAATGGGAGATTATGACTAAAGGAGCTCAAGACATAAATAATCTCTGAATAAAAAAAAAGAAAGAATATTTATAGAAGCCCACATATGAGAGGGGACCAAACCGAGGACACTAAAGGATTTTTAAGCCTCTATCATCCATAACTATAGCAAATACTAAACACAGCCCAATTTCTAGTGAGATCAACATAAATTCCCCCATTAGAGTGCTATTTACTTCAGTTTCTTTATCTGTACAATATGTTCAGCTTTCAATAAAAAATTACAGGACATGTTAAAAGGTAAGCAAAATACAGTTTGAAAAGAAAAAAAAATCATCAGAACCAGACTTAAATGTGACACCTATGTTAGAATTATTAAACATAAAATTTAAAATAACTACAATTATTATGTTAAGGGCTCCAATAGAATAAAAAAAAAGATAATATATGTGAGAACAAATAGATATATAAGCATACGATGCTAATTCTAAGAAATAATCAAAAGAAAATGCTAGAAATCAAAGCACTGAAATAAATGTAGAATGCTTTTGATGGGCTCATCAGTACAAGGGGCATGACTAAAGAAGTAAACAGTGAGCTAGAAGATAGATAGAAACTTCCAAAAATGAATAAAACATCTAAAAAATGTGGAAGAGTTTCAAAATGTGTGACAAACATAATTGGAATATCAGAAGAAGAAAGAGAAAACAAAGTAGAAAAAAAAATATTTGAAGTCAAAAGGCTGAGGACTTTCCAAAATGAAGGATGGACACGAAACCACATATTCAGGAGGCTCAGAGAATATAAAATAATATACATACAAAAATAACTACATCTAGTCATCCTATAGTAAAATTGTAGCAAATAGAAAATTTAAAAAAAGAAAATATTCAAAAAAAGCTGGTGGTTGGAGGAGTTGGGTAACTTGAGCTTTAGAAGAGCAATAATAGAAATCTCTTCATACCTTTTATTAAAATTACATCAAAAACCTTGAGAGCAAGAAAAAAGAGGAATGAAATGTTTAAAGTGATGAAGAAGAAAAAATACATAAACCTAGAATTCTATATCCAGTAAAATTTTCTTTAAAATTGAAAGAGCAATAAAAAGTTTCTCAGACAATAACTGAGGCAATCTATTGCCTAGAATACCTACCTTTCAAGGAAGGTTAAAAAAGTTTCTTCGGATAAAAATAGATTGTATAGGTCAGAATTGTGAATCTACATAAAGAAAGAGCATTGCGGAGGGAATAAATGAAGGTAAAATAAAATGGTTGAATTTTTTAATCTAATTGATTTAAAACAAATTTGAGTTGTTTAAACTAATAAGTGACAATTAACTGGGTCATAGCATATAGATAAGTGAATTAAATGATACCAATGTCTCAAAAGACAATAAAAAGGAATTGGAAATTCCCTGTTATGCGGTACTTACACTACATATGAAATAGAATAGTGCTATTTGAATGTAGGCTTAGATTAGTTAAAAATTTATATTGTGAACTCTAAGGCAATCATTAAATTTTTAGAAAGAAGTATAACTTATCTACTTAAATATATAAAATAGAATAATAAAATGCTCAATTCAAGCAAGAGAAAATCTCGGGAATAAATAGAAAACAGTTCCAAATATGGTAGATGTTAATCCGAGTTTATTCAGTTTTACTTTAAGTGTGAATTGCCTAAATGCATTAATTAAAAACAGATTATTAGAATGGATTTATTAAAAATTTCAAGATTTAACTATATGTTGACTAACAAAAAAACCTACTCGAAATATAAAAATCTCAAGAGATTAAAATTAAAAGGATAGAAAAAAATATGCCATGCTAAAAACTTCTAAACAAAAGTAAAATAGCTATAATTATTTCAGAAAATTTAGTCTTTATGACAGGGACAATTATTGGAGGTAAAGAGGAGAGCTACATAATGATAAAGCACTCAATTCTCTATAAAGACACTATATTCTTAAATTCCAACACATTTAACAACAGAGCATCAAAACATGAGGCAAAAACTAATATATCAAAGAGAATTAGATAAATCTATCATAGTTGAAACCTCAAACTGTCTTCCAACAGTAATTGATAGATTAAGCAGATAGAAAATCAATAAATACATAGTTAACCCAAACAGCAATCAATTAATGTGATCTAATTGAGAATTATAGAATGTTCCATTCAAAAACAAAAAAATTATACATTCTTTTCAAGCTCCCATGGAACATTAATTCACCTAGAGAGACCATATACTGGGCCATAAAACAGACCTTAATAAATTTAAAAGAATAGAAGTTATACAATGTATATTCTCTGACAACAATGAAATTAAACTAGTAATTGATGATTGAAAGATAGCTGGAAAATCCCCAAATATTTGGAAATTATATAACACATTTATAAATGACACATTGGCCAAATGAAGTTTCATTTGACCAAGTTAAAAACACTTCACCTAAATGAAAATTGAACTTAAATTTGTGCGATGCAAAAAACACAAAACACACAAACACACACACACAGAGTCCTTAGATATAAATTTATAACATTAAAAACATATATTAAAAAATATATGATGTCATTAACTTAAGCTAATTGTCTAATTCCCTCTATATTCCCAGAACCCTGAACAGAGTCTGTCACACAAGCTGATTTCTGAAGTAATCACATTGGCAGCAAGATATTGTTTCAATTACCTATAAAATGACCCTAATTCAGACAACATTAAGTCTTGATGAAAACATGCTTTCTGGGAAAGAATTTTTTGTTGGCCCAAAGCTTCAACAAAGTGTGGTATGCTTGCAGAATCTAAGAGTGAAGCAATCCATTGAAGAATATAATTTCATTTGACCATTTTCAGTATCCACTATTTTAATGATATTGAGTCAATATTGTAAACTACACAATCCGTTCTATTTAAAGTTATTTTCATTTCTTAGTTTATATTTATAAATGCGTCTTTCTTCCACAGAAATTTTATTTTTTATATTCTCTCTTTCCCAGTCTCAATTTGCATTTAGAATGCTTGTTGCAAATGTATACAGACAGATTCAAGTTTTGCAAGAAACATGAAGTGCTGCATGAGGCTGAAGAATTGAAGCCTTTAGTAAGCAAGCAGATGCTCCACCTAGTACAAAGTTCTGTTTATCATTCTGTTGTGAAATCCATCTATTACATGTGGAAAGGTACAAAAGATCTTAACAGCTCAACAAGATCTTCTGAATGTTCTCTCAGATTTTTTAAGTTAAATTTATTGGGGCACTATTGGTTAATAAAATCATGATAAATAGGATTGATGAAGACTCCCTTCTGCAGCTGACTAAGCGTCAATTACAAAGAGACAGAGTGAAGAAATGTTTTGTACTATCCTGTGTTTTATTTTTTTTAATCTTCCATAGCCTTCTTCAAATAAGTTTTATAGATCCAATAGAAAAAGTATATCTAATTCTTTATATCTTCATAAAAAAACTATTAGGTTTTAAACTGTCATGACTTCTTATCTACAGTACAACTTTGGAAGAAACTAAAGAATTCCTCAAATAGCTGCACAATTAGAATTGGCATTAACTGTCTCCTATCAGAAATTTTGTTTTCAATTTTAGGGGCGATACATTCTTGTTTAAAAGATTCCAGCTCTGTAAATTAGAAAGTTAGATTTCTCTGCACTTGGCTCTTTGCAGTTTACTTCCTGCTTCAGAGAAAACTTAATGCTCACCAGTTTGGTTTGTACAACTGATGACATTTTACTTTGTAGTCTTCTTTATTTATTAAATATATTTTTACACATTCTATATTTATTCAGTTATTTAAATAGCTGTAAGTTACTCAATGCAATGGAAGTAGTATAATGTATAGGACCATTTCTATAATAAGCCACTCTGATAAATGTATAAACTGCTGTAGTATATACACTCAAGTATACACATACACACGAACTCAGATTTTGTGTAAGAGCTTCTATAATATAGGTTCCTGGAAGTATAATTGTGACACGAAATTATGTGTTTATTTATGTTAATAATGACTGAGATTGCATTAAATGTATATATTAACAGAAAAAAATCTTTAAAATTTTAGTCTCATTCAGATAATTTTTGTTTCTTCATATATTCTCTTCCATGTCCTACAGAAAGTTTTATTAGTTTCTTATAAATATCTTGCACTTTTACTTTTAGCTAAATACAAAATAATTAAAAATTGCATTGCCATGAGATGTTTTCCATTCTATGCTAAATTTTTCTATGGATATGTAATTTTATCACAAGTAGTGTTAACAACTGGTATACTTTAAATATTATTGCCCATATTATTTTAGTCAGAAAAAAATATTTTTCTTTAGCTTTTTATTTACCTTTTGATGATATAAAATGCTGAATATATACATGATTTAGGGACTTTGAGGAGAGAAAGAAATGGGATATAGTTTCTTTAAATCTCAATTTCTTTTAAGAAGGGATTTTGAGAAAAATGCCTCAAATATTTTTGATTTAAACAACAAAATATCTGGGTTTCCTGGAACATAATGGATGAGAGATAATTTTTGGTGATATAATTAAATGAATTATTAAATGAAGGATGATTAAATTAATGACCAGATATCTAAATACTTCTACCAAACCATATTAACATGTTGCTGTGGCTAAGAATATCTGTTAACTACAAAACAAATCTATTCTCTTTTTAGTTTAGGCAACATAGTTAGACTTTATTTTCAAATTTTTCTTGCAGTTTTGTGTATGACGATGTGACTAATTTAGCTCCAGTGGATGTAGAACATAAGCCCCAAGGCTACTGGTGTGACATCTTTATTCTCTTATTTCCATTGACTGCAATCTAAATATAGTGGTGATTCCATATTGGACATGCAGAGCCGTAGGTGATGACAGAGCTACCCAAAGTAAAAGAATCTAGGACTCTGGAACAGGGCTGCTTGCTAACTTAGGACACATACACACAGTTAAATATGACAAAGAGAAAAAAATTAATATGAATAAGCAACAATAATAACAAAACAATCTGGTCACTGGGTTTTCTGTTTACAGTAGCCTGGTTTAGTACAACACTATAATATTTTAGCCTCGCAGTATTATTATCCAATTGATTGTCCTCTATTTGAACTTCTCTAACTTGACTTCATGACACCACACTTGCTAACTTTCCCTTATGTCAGTAGCCACTGCTTCTTAACCTCCTTTGCTAGCACCACTTTCTCTACTTAAATTCTAAACCCAAAGCTTAGGCCTTGGCTTCTTTATCTTTTCTGCAAATATTCTGGACTAAAAAGATCTTATTCAAATTTATTGGTTGAAATACCCCGGTTTATGGCAATAGTTCAAATTACATTTCCAGTCTTATCCTCTGAGTTCAAGATTCACGTATTTGACTAAAGAGTTAGTGTGATGTAGTATATAAGAACATGAATTCTGCAACCAACCTATCTCTGACACTTAAGAAATGTGTGTTTTAAGGCATATCACTTAACCACTTAGTGCCATAGTTTTTTCTCATTATAATATTGTGATAATAATAGGGCTTACCTCATATTGCTGCATTGAGGATGAAATGAGTTTATATAGTTTATCCATATATAAAACACTTAAAAGTGTACCTGTCACAGAGTAAAGATTATTTAAGTTGTTACTACTATTTCAGTTTTTCTTGAGATATTGCACAAATGTCTAAAATCTAAAATTTATCTTTTGATTGTACCCCAACGCTTCCTTTTTTCTTCAGCCTGCTTTTTATAGTAAATGACAGTTAATTACCACATATCACAAATTAGAAAATTTAGGATTCATAAATTTCCTCTATTTTGCAAGATATATCTATATCTCTATATCTATAGCTATATCTGCTATATAATCAGTGAATCCACCCCATTACACCATTTCAGCTGCATAACTTATCCAAGATACCAACTTAACCAAGGCTACCATCATCTTTTCAAAAGATTACTGCCTCTGTATTGGTCTTTTCATGCCAATTCATACCTCATTCAATCTACTATTCACACAATAATAGCTAGCATCATCTATTTATTGTTTGGTGACTGAGTGCTGCCACTTGGCCCCTGCCACTCCAGAATCCAATTACTCCTATTGCCTTTAGGTTTCTCAGTTGAGTGGCTACACTATAAGGTCTGGCCTACAGAGAAGAGCAATCAAAGAATTCTTCAAGGATGATGGAGCTCCGCTTACAAATCTATTTCTCACAGTACTGATGAAATATGTCTTCTTGACCCTTTCAGTGTGAGTAAGTCTTAAATGACAAATCCACTCTAACATTCCAATCTTCCTTAAGCCTTTGAATTTCTTCCTGTACCTTAAATCAAAGCAGGTCTGGCATTTCTAACTCACTCACTGGGGGCCAACTTTTTATAGTCTGTGTTTCAAACAACCAAACAAATTGTTAGAGCACTTTCTAACTTCCAGAGCTACAGAATTGAATGCAGAATTTCTGCTTAGTGAGTCCAGATCAATAAATTGGCCTGAACCAATTTTAATTTCCTTCTACATTTATCCCATAACCTTAATAGCTGTCCCTACACATGTTCCCCAGATTTCCATCTGTATAAATTAGAAAACTCAAGCAGTTCTTTTGGAGTATAGTGCACCTCTTCATATATCTCACTTTTAGGGCCTGATTAGAACTTGAGTCTACTGATAGGTAGAGTCAAAGAAAGTGATATAGGTGGGTCCTGAAGAGGCTCAATATTGCTTTTCAAAACAGCTACCTCAGAGAAGACCACTATACTTTCCTTAGGCAACGCAGGGCTAGTTCCATCAGATGGAACAGAGAGGCCACTTTCACTGTGGTGGGGAGGCTGCTCAATGGCAGTGGAGAGGCCTCTTCTACTGGCAAAAAAACTCATTAGAATTTAATACTACCATTTTCTTGCATGTATACTAGAGCTAGCTTACAGAAGAGTTTTACTTAATATGAATGCTTCACCATCAGCTTCATCTGTCTCTGCTTTCCTGTGCCCTCAGTAGGTCTTTTTTCATATCCTATGTTAAGCCACTCGCTGCTGCTCGTTACTTGGTGTTAGGCTCCAGGTGCAACAATGGAAGTGGGCTCTTTATTTGTCAGCACAGCTTCAGTCTTAGAAGTTCTTTGTGATTAAGATCAAGGTGAAACTTTATCAATGTTTCTGTCTTTTAGTGGCAGCCAAACTATTCCTTGTGTCTATGGTTGTTCTTGGTATGGGCCTTCCTGCTCTTTTCTCAGTGTTATTAGAGTTCAAACTGGCCCAGGATGCTTTCTTGTCTCTCTATCCAGGATTAAATTCTTTCTTTCACTCCCTTTTCAAGCCACGACGATTCTTCCAATGTTCTAGTGGTTGGTGTTTCCTTTCACTCTCCTACTAGCTTAACACTTCTGTTAAAAGAAGGGTTTGGGTTTGAAAAATTAAAAAAATAATACATCCATCCATCCATACATGCATATACACATACATACATATATAAAGTGGTAGCCATTTATTTGCATACCTGCAGCACAGAGTAATACTCCCTAGTTCTTCCTCTTGTGAGCACCCAATGGTAGCCTGTAAAAAAAAAAGTGTAAGTTAACGCAAAACCTTCCTGTGTCTAGATAACCAATTCACATTAAATTACACATCAGCCCACACTTGACCCCCAACAGCTCATTAATAGTTTACCTGATCTCTTCTTACCCCTTATATGTTGGCTGCTCTTGCCTTCTAAACTCTATCAAAGTTCTGGCAGTTCACACATTCAATCTCTCCTTACAGGAGGTTGTTCTTTTCCATTAGTCAGGGTTCTCCAGAGAAACAGAACCAATAGGACATATATATTAATACATTAATGTAGTTACAAATTATTGTATACTAATATATATTAATATATTTATAGATTAAATATATGAGGAATTGACTCAGACTGAGAAGACCTATGATCTGATGTCTGAAAGTTAGAGGCCCAGGAAAGTTGATTGTGTAGTTCAAGTTCGAGCTCCCAAACCCAAGAACTAGAGCAGCTGATGGTATAAATCTTAATACAAGTACAGGAGAAGACCAATGTTCAGCTCACCCAGTCTGGCAGCAAACAAATTCTTCTTTTTCTTCCTTTTTATTCTATTCAGACTTCAACAGATTAAATGACACTCACACACATCAGGGAAGGCAATCTGCTTTACTTTGTCTACAGATTCAAATACTAATCTCATCCGGACATATGTTTATAGACACACACAGAAATATGTTTAGTCAAATAGCTAGGCACTCAGTGGCCTGATAAAGTAAACACATAAAATTTATGGTCATATCTTCCTTGGAATTCAGATTAATTTAGTAGCCCAGTGTTCTCAGTTCTTTGATGGGCTCAAGAAAACTATGATTTCTTAGATCATCTTTTTTGTTTGTTTATTATCTCAAGAGCAATACGAGAAACATAGTTTCTAGCTTTCTACATAATAGATGAAAGAGGAAATCCCATATTTATCTTTTAAAAGCATGTCCCTGCTTCTGTAAAATCATACAGTGAATTCTAGTTGTGTTTAACACAAAATTCAAACTTCTTCCATGGTCTTGAATGTTTTTTCTCCTGCCTTCTTTTCATAGCTCTTTTTTTCCCTTATTATTTTTTTCTATTCACTCACTCACCTCTAATACATTGTCTTAACTGTAGTCTACTATCAGTTCTTCAAACATGCCAAAGTATTTATCACCTGATGGCATTTGTACATGTTGTTTTCTCGCAAATACTTCCTCTCAGATTTTAAACTGGTGTATTGATTCTCGTGCGAAGGTTAGTTTTTAGTTTAATATCATCCTAAAAGATATAAAAGACTTTATGTCCATATCATTTTGTTTCCTAAAGAGGATAATTTCTAATTATTGTATTTCTAATTGAGTAATTTCCTTTTTTTGCCAAAGCAAGCATCTTGAGAATTGATTCTAATTCTACTTTGTTCAACGTTAAGACTTCAAGGTTTTGAACAGTTTTCCATGAATGATATAGGCCATTGACAAATATTTATTGGCCGCTTTAATAAGCATGAGCCTTGTCATTTTTGAAATTCTAATGATATATTCTCTAGTTTTATTAGAATCAAAACTTATCCTGAAGAAAATAACTTTCCTACAGAATAATTCAACATAAAGATTAATTTAAATACCAAATAACATGTGGTGTAGCTTTTGTTTTCTTTTATCCTTGACATAGCTTTTTGTAATCCCATATGCTTAGAGCTGTTAATTATTCCCTATTTCACTTTATTCTGCCTGTTGTGTCTGTTTATATCACATGGATTCTCAGAGGAGAATATAAATTGGTCAGGTGTGATGTTAACAAAATGCATACATCGTATGAAAAATTGTTAGATATTGTGCAATATAAATTGTCTTGAAAGTTATTCTTATGCCAATATCATATATCCATTGAACTTACATTTTAAGACAAGCTCACTGAATTATTTTTTATATTTATTAAGCTGTACTCTCCAGCTGTATATTGATTTTTAATAACATTTAAACTGGGCAGAATTTATTTCTTTTTTATTAGAGTTATTGGAGTGATATTGCTTAATAAAATTATAATGGTTTCAAGTGTATAATTCAATAGTACATCTCACATATGTTGCATTACGTGTTCACCACCCAAGTCAAATCTTCCGTCACCATATATTTGACCCCCTTCAACTTTATCTACCTCGCCTTCTACCCCCTTTCCCTCTGGTAACCACTAAACTGTTTGTGTCTATGAGTTTTTGTTCGTCTTATTCATTTGTTGCTTTCAGTTTTATAGCCCACATATGACTGAAATCATGGTTCTCAAATTTTTCTGTCTGACTTATTTTGCTTAGCATAATAATCTCAAGATCCGTTCACGTTGGTGCACATGGCAGTATTTCAACTTTTCTCATGGCTGAGTAATATTCCATTGACTATATGTACCGTATCTTTTTTATCTAATCATCTATCAAAGGGTGCTTTGGATGTTTCCATGTCTTGGTAACCATAAATAATGGTTTGATGAACATTGGGGTACATATATCCTTATGAATAAATCTTTTCAAATTTAATAGTGATATCTGTTGAATTGTTTGCTATTGCTAACTTGGCACTAAGTGATAACTAGAATTTAGAGCATTGTAGATTTAAGCTGTATTATTAAAAGCTTTTATTTAAATTTTGTTATCATAATTTAAAATTTACACCAGGGGTAAAAAGAGTGCATTCTTTAATACAGACAATGTTAAACATTATGTTTAAAGTTCTGATACCTATCATAATTCCAGGTCTTGTAATTTGACCCAAAGTTGAATACTTGAAGATTTAGACTAAAATTTTATTTTATTTTCTAAATGTCTTCTTTCTTGTTGTTATTCATTTTCTATAATACTATTTGATTTTTCCCACTCCACTTAACCCCAAAAGGCAAGAATTTGAAAATTTGTTACAAAACATTCTCCCTTGTGAATTATACTTTATTTTTATATTGTCTTATTGATTTTAAAGCCATAATAATATTATTACGCTTCTCCATCTACCTACCAATCTCGACTTATGCCTTCCTTTCCACAGTTATTTCACTTTCAACATATTTAAAATAGTTATTCAGATAGGCCTTGGCTTTTTTTTTTTTTTCTACTTTTCTTCACAAGCTTGGAAAATTCACAACTATACAACTTCTTTAATACACTGAATTTAATTCAGAAAGCTCTTTGTTGAAAAAAAATGGAGGAAAAAATAGGTGAAAGGAAAATATTGGTTTCCTTTCCCCCTATTTTTGCGCCTGACATTTGGATCATAAACCTGAATGGTTCCTGAATTTCAAAATTTTACTATCTCTTGTAATGCACTTGCAATCCTTGCATTTTCCCCCAGTGATATTTGTACTTTCACAAGAAAATGGCAGTTTCACACCAGGAGAGAATTAGAAAAACACTCAGAAAGAT
>NW_011888942.1:682818-686843 GCF_000151845.1 Pteropus vampyrus
TATGTGTCAAGCATCATTAAGCTTAATCTTTAATATCAACTATATTTATAAATTTATATTCATAAAATAATTTAAAAGAAAAAATTGCACAAGTATAAATAATTGTATTATTGTTTCTAACTGAAAATATATGTATTGCTGTATGGGATAGTTATTTTAAGCTGGACTGGAACAGCCTACATTTCACACATTGACATTTAGATAAATAGGGGCAACTATAATATATAATCTTTTTTAATAAAGGTTTAAAATCTGATATTTTTCTGGTGGCACCCAAAGCAAGTTTGTTTTTTTATGACTTTGACTTTGAGTGATAACCAATTTGAGATTTGTTTTTACTACCTGACCAGAGGATCACAAAAGACCATGTAACAAACTATAAATATGCTGAAGCTAAGATTCATCACACAGCTCTTGGCAGTTTGGTAGCAAATCTGTTTCTCGTGTGATTAAGAACAAATTTCAGGATCTAGCACATGGATATCTCTTGAGTTCCCAGTTGTGTACTGTATTCTTTTAAAGGTTTTATGTGAGTATCCTTTGTGGAATTCTGTGAGCCTTTGCAATTATTCAAAGCTATGAATTCTTTGCACTATACAGAAAATACAGAGATAGTAGGTTAAGTTCAAAATTGATGTAAATGCCTCAATAAACAGTGATAAATTCTTCGTAGACTGTTATGTAATTTTTAAATTACAAATTTCATTTTAAAACAGAAAAAGTTTTTAACATATTGTTAAGAAAATATGTTGAACTATTACTAAATTATAATCTTAAATACATTTAAAACATATGTAGGTAGGATGTATCATTCAAATTCTATAAGAGATAATGCTTATTAATGCCCTAAAATATTGTTAATTTCTATTTCTATTTTAGGTCTTGATCTTTATACTACATGAATAATTTTTAACTCAAAACTTTAATGTTCATCTATTTTAAAAGAGATTAAATATAATTTATAAACTACTAATACGGTGGTAACAAGGAAGTGCATTTGACTAACAAATTGCACAATAAAGTACTAAAAAGGACTCTGAGAAAAGGTATTCTATTCGTTTTTAAAAATGTATTGTTATTATGCCTTTCTAAGTGATCAGTTCCTACGTTGCCATGTCTTAAAGAAATTTGTGGCACACTAGCAGAAGAAGATAGGATTTCCTTCTGATTTAATTTATTAATTACAAAATAGTCTCAACTCTCATGTTCAGAAAGTCTTCATTAACTGCATGTATGTAACCTTACTTCTTCTTATCTTTTTATTATAAAGTTCAAAATATTTCCATCCTAATGCATGCTGGTTTGAACAATTTGTGTTGTAAAAACAGTGGTATAAAACAATCTGTAAATGGCTCTGATTGCATTCATGGTAGGGATTTTATAAACTACTCTAATTCGGAATTTACTAATATCCATTGGATGATGTTATCATGAATGTCGCTTACTACTGTTATTGAGCCATTTATTTTTAATCCCATATTTTTCATATTAAATCTCTCCTCTTTGATTCTTCTTATGTTTCCCACCTAAAAATTGAGTAAATGAACTTCCATTTTAGGGAAGTCATATTAAGTGGCATTAAAAACTTTAACTTGCTATCCAATTGCTTTTGCAATTTAACCTTTTCATAACCATTTTTATTAACATTACATATGCAAATGGAGAAGGATTGGAAGGGAATAGAAAAAAAATAGACTCAGTTATTATATCATAGTAGAATTGTAAAGAAAATCTTATTTTTTGTTAACATAGCTCTAATTTATTATTATGATTATTAATGATGATAATAATATATTGAGTGATTATTTTGGGCTACTCACTGTTTTAAGTACTTCTCATTATTTAAATCCATGCATATTCTCACTAACCAAATTAGGAAGCTGATACATAAAGGACAAATGTATATAAAAATAAACAAAGAAAGTAAAAGAAGCAAACAAATTATAAATATGAATACAAATGGGTTTTTATTAAGCAACTACTAAGTTGTAGAAGCTGGGCAAATAATATTTGCATCTATTATAGCCCTAAGTCTTAAAAATGGTTATTTATTTTTTCTTGAATAAAAAGTAAAATAGATGCATTTTTATAAATAAAAAACATGTTTTGTGGTTATTTTATAGCATAAATTAGCCAATGATATCTCTCATTCTGGTAAAAGACTTTTTTTTTTCAAATTTAAAAAGAGCTACTTTATTTTCTGACTCTCAACTACGTAGACTATATGCAAAATTTATGAAATAGTTTAGGCTTAAAATTTACATTTTTCATCTTAGACTTATTTTCCATCTCAACATGATCGATTTAGGTCTTTTGAAAAATATCTTCAATGTTCCTGTGACTTGGTTGAAAAAAGCATCCTGCATAAACCAATGCCTTTCATGTAATTAACCACACTAGCTCTTGGCCCAGGTGTCAGAGAAACAGAATGAAAATCCAGAAGGAAGAATGAGTATCCGTAGGCTTAGATGCTACTCTGTGTCAAGCAATTGATTCAGTAGATCAGCAACAACATAAGTATTCGCAACAGAATGACTGCCCCCTTCCTTTAACTCTCCAACTTTCAAAACAGAATTACTCATGGAGCCTAACCAAAAGAAAACACACTAGAAAGAGAAGTCTGGGAAACATGAGAATTTCCAGAACAGACTTAAGTCAAGGTGAATTTTGTTTTACTTCTGAATAAATACCTTCTGAGTACTCTACCCAATGGGCTATGAATTCCATGTTTTTCTACTTTGGATGGAAAGAACACTATTCTTAAACCTGTAGAGCTCCAGAGAAAACTCCTTCTCTTTCTTTCAGATGATCTGGGTAGTTTCCTCACACACATGTACTGCTTAGTACTCAGCTGAAGACTCAAGGGAAATATTCTGCAGATATCTAGAACTTCTTCCCCACCGCTCTCTTTTTCTCTGTAGCTTTATTCTCTCTAATAGTCTGCCCTGAGAATTTAGCTGCTTGGGCTCCCTGAAAACCTAAATCTTCTCAGTTCAACCAGTTGTCTACCTGAGTTTCCCCTTTCTGTGCTATGTCCTGAAAACTCACTTTGTTCAGTAAGTGGTGATGATTATAGGGCTTACCTCATTTTTCCTCCCTCTGTCACGATCACTGAACTGGTTGGCTGATGCCCAATGTCTGAAAGTGTTTGTTTTACATAATTTGTCAACTGTTTAAAGTTGTTTTGAGGAGAAAGGAAAATCCAGTCATTAATCTATGTTGGGTAAAAGGAGTATTTCTTATTAGCTTTTAATATTATTCTGATTTACCCTTTCTGGAGAGCATAACCTTTTGGAGCTTTTTTTAGCCAAGAGCCTATTTTAGTCTCTCTGTCCAATCCTATTGATGGTTTCTAAACTCTACACTTTGTCTTGAGAGCCCAGTGAAACTATTAAAAAGCCACTCTACTTTTCAGAGCTTAGAATGTTTGCCTCTCACCCTGCACTGCTACAAAATTTGTTTTTTTTGTGGGGAATAATGGTGAAGTTAGAGGTTGTTGAAGTCTCCAGTGTTATCTCTCTGCTCCATGAAATCACCAAACACACAGCTTCATTTTCCTATCCAACAGCCACCTTCTTTGCAAAACATTTCAGCATTTTGTCTCTTCCCTTAGTCTGCAAATGTCCCCAGTGAAAAAGTATATGTTCAATAATTCCATTTTTTATTACATTTATATTTTTATGATATTGCTATAATTACAGTTATTTAATGAACATTAAAATTTGCTGCTACTGGGACATCTGTGCATATTTCATAGTGTCTTTATATTACAATTCTTAAGCTTTGAGAATTTGCATTTATTCAGCTCATAACATAATTTTTAATTAAATTTATTGGTGACACTGGTTAATAAAATTATATAGGTTTCAAGTGTACAATTAAATAATACATGATATGTATATTGCATTGTGGGTTCACTGCTCAAAGTTAAATTTCCTTCCATCATCATATATTTGACCTCCTTTACTCTTATCTACCTCCCCATCTCCCCACTTTTCTCCTGATAACCACTAAACTATTGCCTG
>NW_011888942.1:686893-706275 GCF_000151845.1 Pteropus vampyrus
AAGGTGAATTTTGTTTTACTTCTGAATAAATACCTTCTGAGTACTCTACCCAATGGGCTATGAATTCCATGTTTTTCTACTTTGGATGGAAAGAACACTATTCTTAAACCTGTAGAGCTCCAGAGAAAACTCCTTCTCTTTCTTTCAGATGATCTGGGTAGTTTCCTCACACACATGTACTGCTTAGTACTCAGCTGAAGACTCAAGGGAAATATTCTGCAGATATCTAGAACTTCTTCCCCACCGCTCTCTTTTTCTCTGTAGCTTTATCCTCTCTAATAGTCTGCCCTGAGAATTTAGCTGCTTGGGCTCCCTGAAATCCTAACTCAATCTTCTCAGTTCAACCAGTTGTCTACCTGAGTTTCCCCTTTCTGTGCTATGTCCTGAAAACTCACTTTGTTCAGTAAGTGGTGATGATTATAGGGCTTACCTCATTTTTCCTCCCTCTGTCACGATCACTGAACTGGTTGGCTGATGCCCAATGTCTGAAAGTGTTTGTTTTACATAATTTGTCAACTGTTTAAAGTTGTTTTGAGGAGAAAGGAAAATCCAGTCATTAATCTATGTTGGGTAAAAGGAGTATTTCTTATTAGCTTTTAATATTATTCTGATTTACCCTTTCTGGAGAGCATAACCTTTTGGAGCTTTTTTTAGCCAAGAGCCTATTTTAGTCTCTCTGTCCAATCCTATTGATGGTTTCTAAACTCTACACTTTGTCTTGAGAGCCCAGTGAAACTATTAAAAAGCCACTCTACTTTTCAGAGCTTAGAATGTTTGCCTCTCACCCTGCACTGCTACAAAATTTGTTTTTTTTGTGGGGAATAATGGTGAAGTTAGAGGTTGTTGAAGTCTCCAGTGTTATCTCTCTGCTCCATGAAATCACCAAACACACAGCTTCATTTTCCTATCCAACAGCCACCTTCTTTGCAAAACATTTCAGCATTTTGTCTCTTCCCTTAGTCTGCAAATGTCCCCAGTGAAAAAGTATATGTTCAATAATTCCATTTTTTATTACATTTATATTTTTATGATATTGCTATAATTACAGTTATTTAATGAACATTAAAATTTGCTGCTACTGGGACATCTGTGCATATTTCATAGTGTCTTTATATTACAATTCTTAAGCTTTGAGAATTTGCATTTATTCAGCTCATAACATAATTTTTAATTAAATTTATTGGTGACACTGGTTAATAAAATTATATAGGTTTCAAGTGTACAATTAAATAATACATGATACGTATATTGCATTGTGGGTTCACTGCTCAAAGTTAAATTTCCTTCCATCATCATATATTTGACCTCCTTTACTCTTATCTACCTCCCCATCTCCCCACTTTTCTCCTGATAACCACTAAACTATTGCCTGATTCCATAAGTTTTGTTTGTCTTGTTCATTTGTTGCCTTCAGTTTTATAACCCACATATGAGTGAACTCAACTTTTTCTGACTTATTTCACTTAGCATGATAATCTCAAGATCCAGTCATGTTGTCACAAATGGCAGTATTTTATCTTTTCTTATGATTGAGTAATATTCTATTGTATATATGCACTACATCTTCTTTATCCAACCCTCTATTGATGTTGGATATAGTGGCCATGTCTTGGCCCGTATGAATAATATTTCAATGAACATCGAGTGCATTTATCTTTATGAATAAATGCTTTCAAATTTTGGGTGTAGATACCCAGAAGGATTGATGGGTCATATGGTAATTTTATTCTTAATTTTTTGAGGAACCTCCATACTGTTTTCCATAGTGGCTGTACTAATTTGCATTCCCACCAACACTTTACTAAGGTTTCTTTTTTTCCCACAACCTCTCCAACACTAGTTGTTACTTGTCTTGTTGATAATAGCCATTCTAAAAGGTATGAGGTAGTATCTCATTGTGATTTTGATTTGCATTTCCCTAATAGCTTGTGAAGTTGAGTATCTTTTCATATACCTCTTGGCCATTTGCATGTCTTCTTGTGAGAAGTGTCTGTTTAGATGTTTGCCCATTTTTTAATTATATTGTTTGTTTTTTGTTGTTGTTGAGTTGTATGAGTTCCTTGTATTTTAAGTATTAGCTCTTTATTGGAGGTGTTTTTTGCAAATATTTTCCATTCAGTTGTTTGCCATTTTGTCTTGCTGATGGTTTCCTTTGCTGCATAGAATCTTTTTAGTTTGATACAGTCCCATTCATTTACTTTTCCTTTTACTTCCCTTGCCTTTGATAACATATTAAAAAAAAATAATATGAGCCTTCATTATTAATGTATGAAAACAAACAAGCATTTATTAAGTAACTACCAACTTCTAGATGCTAGGCAAATAATATATACATTTATTATAAACCTGAGGCTTAAAAATAATTATATATTCTTCTTGAGTAGAGCATAAAATAGATGAGTTTTTATAAATAAAAGCATGATTTGTGGCCATATTACAGAATAAATTAGTCAGTGACATCTCTCATTCTGATATTAAATGGATATTTTTTCCCAAATTTAAAAGCAGCTACAAAAATTATTCTTCTGACTGTGAACTATGTAGACTACATGCAAAACATTATGAGATGGTTTAGGCTTAAAATATACATTTTGATACCCCAAATTAGATGAGTATTATAGATTTATCCCACAAATCATTTACTCTTTAGAAGAGTACTATTGAATAACAGATGAGCAAATGCACTGGAGTCATAAAGAGTTGGGAAAAACTGGAGTATTGATTCTAGTATTTGATTTTATAACATATGTGTACTAGGGAGGTCCCTTAGTTTTTTTTAATATAAGTAAAAACTATAAAATGGTTCTGATCCATGCCTTGTCTGACTTACAACTTGTTGTAAAAAATAAATGAGATAAAGAACATGAAAGCAAGTTATGAACATAAAACTATGAAAACATATGTAATATATTCATTCAGGAAACTTTTTTTCAGACTCATTTTATTTAAGTGTAGTGCTTTTTATGTTTTTGTTAAGATAAAAGCATTGGGAACAGTATGTTCTATTTAATATTTTTGTTGGGAATAGGTCTGATAGAAATCAATTTTTTTTTTCAGACTGGGTGGTTTAGAAAAATTAAATATTCATATTTATACATAAAAATTAAGTAGTGTTGTTATTGTCTATTATAAATCTCCAATAATATTAATACCACAGCTCTTGAAGCAGGCCATGCAACTAATTATGCTTTAGAGCCTTTTTGAGCCAGAGATTGGCTGTGAGGAAAGCCTGGGCTCATATCTAAGCATCAGGAGTGAAAAAATAGGTATTGGTACTTTTCTCCAACGACAAAGGACCAAAGAAAAATATGTATTGGTACTTTTCTCCAAAGATAATGGTGGATAGGAAAAAAAAAATCAAAACTTTACTTTCTTAGTTTGTTTTGGATTTGCTATAGAATTAAAGTACTTTTTTTCATGCTGGATACTATGACTTGACTCTCTAAAGCAGGCATAATAACAGAAGACGATTCTTAAAACCTTTGATCCCTTTTGATAAAAAATTCAAATCTGCAATTTCTCATATTTCTAATAAAAATACGGCTGACTCTGAACCAGAGATTCAGAATTCCCAAAGATGAGACAACTGGGAAAAAGCTGTCTAACAGACTCACTGCTATATCTGTGCTCTGAGAAAAAGGATATATGAAGGCAGCAGAGTTTACCTAGGTTACTTCAGCTGAACAATACAAATAACAAAGTAAGTAAGAACTAAGACTTTAGTTGAGACTACATTTTGTAAAGGTATTATTTTTCTTCTCTAATGTCCTCTTTTATCTACTCTTTCTACCTACACTCCCAACTGTGTTTATAAATAGTATCTACAACTCCTTAAGAGTTCAAGTTCTGGGTGTCAACAAACAGGTCCATAACTAGGCTCTAACAACTATTTGGTTAGATATCTTAGATAAGTTTCAATTTCTGTATGTGCCAAATTGTGGAAAATAATAACAGCATCCTCATAGAGTCAATAAAATTGAAACTATGTTTGTAAAATGCTTCAGACAGCTTGATGTGTGGCAGGGCTTGAAGTACATCATTGATAAGCGTTATTAGTAATGATTACATAAATACATATATTTGATAATGCGAATTATAAAAAAGACAAAATTATGGGCTCACCATTGGGTGGTACTAACAGATATTTACTTATTTACTTATTATGAAGGATTATGGTGAATCTTTCAGGTACTAGTGACTGGCTAGGATGTATAATGCAAAAGCTTTTTACCATTTCAAGTCTCTTTGGATAGTCTTTGGATTAAAAAAGAAGATCCCATTGGACAGAGACTCCCCAGTTATGATGATCCACATATTCTTTAAAATGTGAAGAAAATTAACTGGTAATCTCAGCATTTAAAAAGCTAAAGTACTGCTTTCAAATAAAATGTTTTGATTTAAAATGTATGTGAATGATATTTTTATTGTTCAAATCAACCTTGCCTTTAACCTCTTTTTTAAAGTTCTTTAAATAACATCTACTGTTTCCAGAGCAAACTAAATGGACTTCTGTGTGACTGAACACTATAGTCAGTTTAAACTCTAAAGGAAAAAAAAAGGCAGGCACATTCTAATATTAATATTTTTATTTTCTGCCTCTTGGTTGAAACATTTCTTTTAAGGCAAAAAAAAAAAAAAAAAATGAAATGAGAGACCAAGAAAGTTATAAGAAGTTTACCTTGTATGAACATAATATGATCTTTACTCAAACCCATTCTTACTTTAAGAATGTCACTGAAGGAAAAGTCAATTGTCAAAGTTACTTACAGGAAAAAGAAATACAGATTCTAAAATTAAGATAATGAGTTCAAAGTCTAGAGCTATTAAATTCTAGCTAGATGATCACAAGTTTAAATAATTTTATTTAATATAACCTGTGCCCAATTTTCTTAACTTAAAAGATACAAATGGCTGTATCTTACAGGCATATTAAACGAAATAACTAAAATAGCATTAATAATTATTAAAATAAAAATTCTAAAAACAGACCTTCTTAGAGTGTTTATTATGTTCTTGGCACTATGCTTATTAATTGAACATATTACTTTATTTATTTATAAATGACTTACACAAAGCCTGGAAATAAGGACTCTAATAAATTCTTGTTACTCTCTATATAAAATCATAGATTACCTCACATATGCATGGCTCTATGAAAAGGAAATACAATGAAGTATAATTACCTGCTTTTTTAACTTCACTATTAGACTATGAGCTCTCAGAAAGTAGGAAATAGTTTATTTTATTTTGAATTTTCAAGGGAGTTTTTAGTAGACTTTTAAGACTATATTATGTATTCAATAATGTTTGTTTAATGATAGATACCAAGAAGTAAACTCTGGACTGGTAAACTCCAGGAAATAGATTTAGTAAAAGATAAGTGCTTTCAAATTCAAGAAACACTACAAGGAAACAATTACATAGATAGAGCAAGTCAGAGCCTATTTAAATGCCACACGATTGGTATATATAAATATAATAAATTCAGAGAACGAAAGCATTATTATAACAGAATTAGATTTTAAAAAAACAGCTCTTCAGGTAGGACCTGGAGATATGTAAGAGAGAGATAAGAATATTGCAAGGCAGGAGAAGGCATATCAAAACTTGGAGAACTGAATAACTATGACATCTTCATAGCATAAGGAGCAGATGCTATAGATTCCTAAATATCTGTGTAGGCAAGAATAGAGAGATGAGGTTGAAATGGAAATTTTGATCTGGTTTGACCTTATAATAATAGTTATCTCTTCACGTCTTTTGAACAAGAGTTTGCTATAAAAATTATGTATATATAACTATTTGATTACATGTAAGACAGATGAAGCGGGAAATAACAGAGGAACAAGACCCGTTGGGCTTCTATTAAATTTTTGTAATTGTCGAAATGTGTCTAGGCTTAGACGATAATGTTAAGAAAATAAAGAAAAGCATATGTGTAGGAGATAATGAAATGAAGACACAGGAAGAGTTGATGAAGTAAATACAAAAAGCTAGAAACATATTTCTATTCTTTTTGAAATTCATTAACAAATCTCATAAATTTGATGATTTTTTTAAGTCAATGGCCTAATGTTCCTCAAATGTTTTTGCAAAATACAATTTTAGGGTAATAATAGTTTTTACATGAGCAAAAGAGAAATGTGGTAAAATAAGCCTAGAAATTGGCAGGTTAAAAAATAAAACTAAATTCTTAACTCGGTGATCACTGTGATATTCTAAGAAATTAATATTGCAATTATTATTTTTAAATTTTTTTGACTACATTAAATTATATCCCTTCAGAATATTTCATATGATTTTAATCTAGACTTAGAAAATCCTTATCTACATTAAATTGACACTTTTGTTTTTTCAGTTGCAGTTGATGTTATTGCCCTATCTAGATAGAGCACCTTTGAGTCTTGAAAATTGTTTTCCTAGTTTTTAAATTATTGGAAAATGATTTGAAAATTTTCATAAGGAAAAGGAAAATTTTAGGATGCCAGTTCTCAAGTTTCTAACAGAAAACCAATTACTGATTTAATTCACTGTCATGAAGAATTTTTTTTGTGAATCTTGCTTGTGTACATGTGTGTATACATATTTTAAATATCACAGGTAAACTGACATGTGAATTTTTAGTGTATTTTCATTGAAACCTAATGAATTTTCTTTGTGTCATTATTAAATGACACAAATTAAAAAGTCATTATCATCATTCCTATTTATTTTTCTTTTCCTGAAGTATTGTTTTATTTATTTTGAAACTTTCTATCATAATTGAACTTCATTTCTATAAATCTTGTTTTTTCACTATTCCAGGTATTATATCAAATGGTGAGTGAGGATATATTTCAGGAACTCCCCTTTAATGTCCTTTTGGTTCATTTTGAGAAGCAGTAGGAAATGGTGAAATACTGTTCTCAGACAACCCATTCTGACATCTTTCCAACAATAAAAATAAGGTTATTCATTAAGGTATGCCCAAAGAACCCAAAATTTATATGTGCTAGCTATATATAATAATATATTGAACATAATTTTTAAAGGTTAAAATTAAGGAAAACTGTAGGTCATAAAAACACAAAGCCTGAATGGTTTAAACTTGGTCTCCAATTTTCTCAAAAGATTTACTTCAGAGTTCATCTCTAGGTATGGTTCCACTCAACCTAAAATGCTGAGTTCACTATGGATCAAATACAGTATCTGTTTAATAAGATTGTGACTTCATATCCTCAAGATCGACTCTTCATCTTCTACAGGTTGAAAAGGCTGAGTGGCAGGACATTCTTGTACCCCACAGAGGAAACCAAAATCTGAGCTCTGATTCCCAGGAAGTACTTTACAAACACTAACTAGTGAAGTCTGTGTCAGTCGCTTTAAGTTTTCAAGTACTTTCAAGTTCTAGAAGCAGTTATTCACATATTACCCTACTTACAGATCAGTTTTGGTCACAGTTTAACTAAACATTAATTAGTTGATATGGCTATCTTCCCGAATAAATCAGCCCAGTCTAACAAGTGGGTATCCCACTCCTGTACTTAACTAAGGACACTGGCTCCAAATAATAATTTTCTGCTTTTATTTCAGATAATTAATTTGAAATGATAGTTTTTTTGTCATTCTTATTAAGAATATTTTTGAGTTTTAATTTTTTTCAACTGGGATTCGGAGGCCTTAAAACCATCTTTGCAATAGAATTGTTAGGAATGATAATATATTGATTGTTCTTTATTTTATTCTATTTATTTATTTTATTCTAATATTTGGAATAAAATCTTTATAAAATATTTCATTTTAACACGTAGAAATAGAAGAGTATATTTCTTCTCAAGAAAATCTTTATTTTGAATATTTGTTTAATGTTTTGAGAGTTAGAGCTACTTGTACATTTTGTACTGACAGTAATTAACCTCTCTTTTAAATTTATTCTTTGCCTAAAAAGGAAAACAAGCAGCATTCATTTTCATGATTGTATGTATCCTGTCATTCCCATCCCTATCTGCACAATAACAGAGTAAAATGCATTTGTAACATTTTACAAACTGTGGCTGCTTCTTCAAGAGAGACTGAATGCAAATGCCCAATATTATACACATTGGCGGTCAGCCAAAATGACATTGAGTTCACTAGCACCTAGAATAAACATAGTAAAAATCAAACTATCACAACGAAGGAACATTGGAGATATTCCTACACAGAGACCAAACTTGTGGCTACATAGTTCTCTGGTTGGTACTTCAAAAATTGTTTAATATTTATGGAATTACATTTAGAAAGGCGACAGGACTTTTGGTGGCAGACAGGGCAAGTGGCCTGTCTACATTTTAAACAATATTTAAGGATGGTATTTTGGTCTTCGAGATTTAAAATTGTGGAGTGGGACACAGGGGAGAGCAGTAGTGTACATTCATAGTCAGGTAGCATCTGTCCTACACTCTGTCTCTTCCCCATTCTGAATACTATTTAAAATTGCCTCTTGGAGTGTGTGATCATCCCTACCACCACGCAGAAGTTATAACAAAATATATTTCTCACTTATTCTCTTGTTTCTATTACTTCCCCCAGGTCTATTTTTAACTTCTTACATTAAATATTTTTTGGATGATCTCATTCATTTCAAATGCTTTGACTACAGTTTCCCTTCTGATATCTCTTTTTAACCCCAGAAAAATGTAGCTAAGTCCAGATTGTCTATTTCAAATAGAATGTTCCATAGGTATTTAGAATACAAATTCTAGTTCTAAAATAATATTATTATTTCTAAACTCTAACCCTAAGAGGTGTTTTTTCCCTTGAAATTCTACCAGATTTAGTATTAATACTATTAATTTAGTCACCTGAGGCAAATACATTGTGTTAATACTCTCATCCATATATAAATAGATAACTAAATTCTAACCATTATACCTTTAAAAATCTTTAATATGTTAAATCTCTGTTATCCTAACTTGTCTTATTTCAATTACTCTCCATGAGTAATTCTCATACTTCATGTTGCAACTTATTTAGCAATTTCTTTATTCTCACTAAGTGTTACTCATAGATTTCCCCCTGTATTATTTTCTCCATGCATAATTGCGTATTTTCCACCACTCATTTAAAAATATTAATTAGATTATTTAATAGTCTATGCTTAACAGACAGCACAGTGCAAATAAATTTACTACCTTTATTGAACTCATAGTATAGTGAGGATATCAAGTACAACTATACACTTACAAGTAAGATGATTTCAGATAATGCTAGTGACAAATGTTATGACAAAATTAAACCTAGGTAATGGGGTAAAGATTTTAGCAGATGTGGTGAGTACAATATTGTTGTCACAAGAAGATCATAGAAGTTTTCTACAGGAAGGTTTTTTTGATCTGAATCCAAAATAATGAAATGGGAGTCATGCAAAGCTGTGGATTAAGAATGTTCTAATAGAGGAAGAGAAATGACAAAGGTCCAGGGAGAGAATAAATTTGGCATATTCAAAGGACAGAGAGAGAATGCAATGTCCAGAGGACAGTAAAAGATGTGAAGAGTGAGTTCAGAGGGTAGCAGACTGCATGCTTAAATTCATGAAAGACCAAGTGAGGAGTTCAGATTTTGTTATAAATGTAACAGTTAACCTTTGTAGATTTCTAAGGTATGGAAAGATAAGATTTGACTAATTCTTTATAAAGATCATCTAGTTTATGGGAAAAGGGCTAAATGGGATATTGGAGAACACATAGGAAAATAGTTAATAAGTATAGAGGATAAATGAATTAACGTGATTCTATAAAACTTTTATAATCATTTACTAAATTAACTAAGCAAATAGTTAGAGGTAATTTATCACATAATGAGATGAAAGTTTAGCACTTTTACTCTCAGGACAATTACAGACTGATGGAGGAGTCTGCAATAGAGATCTGCTTATATCTCAATATGAACACAATCAGTCAGAGAATGAAAAAAGCGTTTTAGAGGTGAAGATGTTTGAATCCAGTCGTAAAGTTTTTGTATAGGTAGACCTACAGTAAAGACTTATCCAAAAGAGCATATGCAAAATCATATGGATGTGAAATAAAAGGATATTCAAAGGATCACAAGTCAGCGTATTCACAGTGATGTACAACTAAGTGATGTACAATCTAGAAATAAATTGTCTAGGTTTAAATTCCTGGTCCTCCAGTTACTTCCTGGTCAATTACTAAATCAATACACTTCGATTTTATCTGTGAAATTAGAGTAAGTATATGCAGTAACCTATAATCTACTTCTGAAGATGAAATGTTGGTAAAATACTTAGTACTGAGGCTGAAGAGAGAAGTCAACCAGTAAGAGGTAGGTATTATAATTTATTTTTATAGTTGGTACAGTGAGTAGTGTCTGTGGCAGAAGATAATTTAAAAATGTGTGGGAGGATGCAAAATGACACATGGAAGCTTTTGGAGGTGATGAGTATGTTTATTACTTTGTGATGATGGTATCATAAGAATATACATATGTCCAAATTCATCAAATTGTATATATTTGTGCAGTTTTTATATATCAATTATACATCAATAAATTTATTAAAGCCTGAAATATAATTAATAAGGTTGATAATATAAGTATATAGCAAACTATAACCCATAATAAAACAATTAAATCTAAAGCAAAAAAAAAAAAAACTGGGAAGGATCAAAGTAGGAATGGTTGTATTTGCTATGTCAATAAGTATTAACTTTATCATGAAAACAACTAGTGGTCATTTACAATTTCTATGCAAAATTTATAATCAGATAGATTCAGCAAAGAAATCATGTGAGCCACATTGTGGAGAATGAGTTACATGGCAGGACAACTTTTATCAAACTGCTCAGTTGGAAATCTGTTCTAACTCAGGTGTGAAATGCTGAGAATCTGCACTAAGTCACAGGTCATGGAGAAAAAATGAGGATATACAGAGAAACGTTTAAGAGGCATACTTTACAGTACTTGAAATTTCATTGAATTTCTAAAATATGTGAGAAGCTTAGGAAAATGTGAATATTTGTAAATATAATATTTATCTTTTTGTCTTCCGAAAATGACAATGTGACTGCATCTTTACATACACAGTAGCCAGTTCTCATAATGATCTTCTAAACCAAGTCTTATTACCATGTTATAGTTGAGAGAATAGATGCTCATGAGGTTGATAACTGTCTATGAATACACACAACTGGTAAATGCTAGAACTTGTCAGTTTTCAGAGTTCACCCAATTTCTACTAAATATGAGTCCTTCTATCTACTTGGGGGATAATAAAACTGATAAATGGAGATACGTATGATTAGATTATGAAGTACATCAGGAGGTGCACATTTTCACAGGAAATATGGTTGCTTAAGTTTTGGACATATTCAGTTTGAGTTGCTACTAGACATAAAAATGAAGAAATGGAGTATTAGAAGTATAAGATGACTGAAATTCCATGAGATTAAGTAATAGGTCAGAGGTCATTCATAAAATAGAAGAGCAAGGATTTAATTTTGATCTGACTCTAGGTCCATATTCATTGCTTTGTTCTTTTCCCCACTTATCAGCTTGGTCTTTAATCTCCCTAGGAGCAATGCTTTACTTCATCCCTTGATCCAGTCAGATAATTACTTTTTCTATTCTCTCAGTAATTTGTCCAACCTGTTACTAAGCCTTAATCTCATTACATTTTTACTATTTGTTTAGTGTTTTTCCCTAAATAGTTTAAAAATTCTAGAATTTTGGAGCAGTGATATTTATTTTTAATATATACTCTGCAGGCTCCCAGTATCTCTTTATAGACTGAATTGATTGTTGAAATAATTAAAAATATAGTGGTCAATAACCAGGAAAGTGGACTATTTTATAATATCTTTTTTTAAAAAATAGCACCATTATGTCTTACTGCTCAAAGGACAGGTTGAACTATCTGAATTTACAACTCTGCCCTTCTGTATGTAAGCTTTGCCCTGTAGAGAAAAAATATCTTATGTCTTTAGAAGGCTGTGCTGAAGTTCAGCCTATGCCATTCAATATCACAGCAGGAACATCATAGCCATCACTTTTAAAAGTTAATGTACCATCCTTCACAAGATCCTCTTTTGACTAATATTGCCAAAGGTTAAATGACATTAATAGAGAAGTTCATGACTGCATAATGCAGTTTATAATCCTGAGGACATACTTTAACAGCAACAACCATTCTTCTTATATTCCCCTTGTCTTTTAGATATAAAAATTGCTCTTGTGGAAAATTGTCATTCCCAGAGGTACAGTTTTTGGTGATGGGGCTACATGGGGCACAGAATAGCTGAACCCTGAGTAAAGAACAAAGCAGTAGGTAAAGGAAGCAATTGCAATCTAAGGGCAGCTAAATCCTAACAGTTGGTTTTCTTATGTTCTGTCTTCTCTACAAAACAGAGAATATGGGGGTCTATGTTTTATTTTCTCTGTATTCCTGTGAATGCATTCTGTGTTTGTGAATACTTATGTTTGTGTGACAAATCCCCTATCTTTCTAGTTATTAAATTCCATTTTATGGTTGATAGCAGACATTAAGTATCTCCTAAATGATTCTGGGCCCCAAGAGACCCTATAACTTTGTTGATACCTACATTTTAGAAAGATATATATGAGGTACTCGGTCTGCCTGAAACTCATTATTCATGACTAGAGCATTTATTTACGCTCCTATATACTTGTCTACTTTAAGGTACTAAACTAGACATGTAAAGTGTTCAAGAAAACTGTATAGCTCTGCTTATAAATTCTAGATTTCAGTCAGGAGTAAGGAACTCTGGGATTCCATTTCTCTGGGTGTTACTTGGTCTTGGAGTGAGGGGAGTATTTTATTAAAAAATGTTCCATTTACCAATCTAATAGCAGATGAGAAAACAGAACTCTTCTGCTATACAAATAATTTCACTTCTCCTCACAATAGCATCACATTACAGAATAGTGGCCCTAGCCAGAATCATTTACAACACCATTTAAAACATAAAAATACAATAGTATATGCCAAGTTTCGGTTAGAAAATGTCACTCCAAAATGTGTTTTTTTAATATCCATTTGTATAGTTCAAAAATCACAATTACCAATGCAGATCATCATCAATGGTTGAGAATTATTAGAAGCAAGTGAATAATATAAATACAATTCAAGGAAATATTTTAAAATAAACAGTTGTCAAGCTGCTTAAAGATTTTAGAAATACTCAAATTCTTTATTTGCTCATGCTAAACTTTCCTCATTTATTTATTCAAAGTAAACCGCATAGAATTATTTTATGTCAAGAATACCTAAAAGAAATGCTTAGAACTATATTACTTTAAAATACATTCATAAGGTCAAATTACTTTAGGAAAATCTAGGTTAAATAAAGTTACACAGATCCTATAGTGGCTTAATAGTATGTTCAGGATCCTTTGCTATTCTTCCCTTTAAGGGATGGGGCTTTAACCTCCTTCTATTCAGTACTGCCTGAACTTAATAACCGACTTTTAATAAATAGCATATGACAAAGACGTGTAAATTTTTAGACTGCTTATGTTTAAACAGATAGCTAGATATGTCTTCATCAAAAACATATTAATTTGGGAATAACAAAGATTTGCATTTTCAGACGTGGTCTAATTGTGAACCTTATGCAAGTCTAGAGAAACAAAGGAGAGGAGCACTCTTTTACAGACTTGAGATGGGCTTTTGTGAACCAAAAATTCTTTGGAGGAAAATGAAATTTCAAAGTATAATGACTTTTTATTGGTTGATTAATGGCAGTCCCTCATTGGCTGAGCTTTGTCTGGGCAAGAAGAAACCTTTGCTTCCTCTTGATGGGTTAGTAATGTAGGATCACTTTCTGTTGAAGATGTGTACATCTCTTTCTGTTGGGATCAGTGTGTGTTGAGTGACACGTACGTGAGAGTTTTCTCTACTAGCCTCTTGACTCTATTCTAAATGAAGTTTCTGTTTATTAATTTTTAC
The DNA here is from genome assembly GCF_000151845.1 of Pteropus vampyrus. Lineage (NCBI taxonomy): Eukaryota > Metazoa > Chordata > Mammalia > Chiroptera > Pteropodidae > Pteropus > Pteropus vampyrus. The sequence goes on from NW_011888942.1 coordinate 700,836, forward strand.
AGTTATAAAAGGCCTTGCAGCTTCTTCCTTGTTTCATTCCCTCAGATTCCTTGCTTTGAGGGAATCCAACTACAATGTCATGGTAGCGTAACTAGTGTAAGCAGATCTGTGGAGAGGACTCCATGACAAGTCAATGAGTTCTTATGCCTATAATCTGCACTGATTTGCCACGCAAGTGAGTGAGCCACCTTGAAATTTGATCTTCCAGTTCAGTCAAGACTCAGATGACTGCAAGCCTTTAGCCAATATCCTGACTCCAACCTCGTAAGCTCACAAGAGACTAAGCCAGAACTAGACAGTTAAACTGTTCCCAGATCCCTGATCCAGAACACCTGTGAGAGATATTACACTTATTGTTTTTTGATGCTAAATTTTGAGATAATATGCTATGCAGCAGTTGATAACATAGATCTTTGTACTCAAAGCCTTTAATATGTTAATGTGTTTTAATTCTGAAGGAAAGAACTACAATATTGCAAAAATTTACTTAATGAAAATATATTTAACATAGTACTCATTCTTCAAGTACATTTTTTGGAATTATAATTTTGCAGAATATTCTTTACATAGAAAAGATCTATAAAAACTAATATCTATTGGCAGCTAATATGGTGATATATTTGTAATATCACTTAATCCTCATTAAAATATTATAATGTAATATTTATTTAATAATTTAGCACTCTATAGTGATAAAGCAAAAGAGAAAGGAATTAATTTCCCCTGATAAGCCATAGTTAGTTTTCATGGCATTAGGGTTTAAACACGAGGCTGATTTAATGGACTAGGGGACAGAAGAGGTCGATTTTCAACTAACTAGCTTTGGTTATCAGTTCTTTAAAGTTAAATGGAGGTGGTAGGAATTGTTGATATGCATACTTTTGTTATTCACCAAAATTCTGTAATTGTGCTGTATAGACTGAAAATCAGAAAAAAAAATAATAATGACTATTCTGTTTCAATAGGTATAAATATTAAATTTTAAAGTAATTTCAGATTTTGCAATGGCAAGAACCCACAAATTTGAATCACAAGTCATGGTTTTAAATTACTATTTCAACACTAGCTAGCTACAGCAGACATTTTTATTGGCAAGTAAAATAAAATCTGGTGATATATTGTGGACCCCTATTATCTCAAATATTCATAAGTTCATAGATAAGCTGTTATAAGGTGAGTTAATACAATGACTCGGTAATGTAAGGACCTGATCAGCTACTATGTAACTTTCTTGATATGTCTCTTATGATTGCTACACGGATACACCAGCTCCCAACATTGTATCCTAGCACAACTATGTACAAATCCTAGAAAATGGTCTTTAATTGTATGTTGGTTGTAAGAGCAAAGAAAACAGTCCCTTTTAATTAGTTTAGGTTATGCTATCTCCATGATGTCTGATCAGAAGAATAGAATTACCAACATTGATTTATAATAATTAACATTTAACTCCTTGGTCTCTGAAGGGTCTCATGAATCGTATGTCTTCCAATAACTGAACAAAATTAGAGTCGTATTTTTTTAAACAAGAAATTTGGTTACAGGAAGCCCAAATTAGGCAACCAATATTTGCTGAAATATTGATGTGACATTGAGCACTACACAATTTAAATATTTTCTTTGCTTCAGTTTCTTTATATGTTTAATTGAGAATAATACCTAGCTTAAAGGGCTATTATTATTATTACATTGAGTAGTATGCTTTATAATATGCCTCAGTAGGATCTATATGTGTAGAATAAATTCATACATACATACATACACTAATTTTATGAATACACTAATTTGGACTTTTTTTTAATGAAGACTGACTTTCTCTTCAGTTGTCTTAAATTGGTAAAATTGACTCTATAGGAGATATTAGGGCATAACAAACCATGTGGTAATTTTCTGATTATATTTCCTCAATTTGCATTTTCTTCTGTTTACATAATATCCCTCAGGTCCTTAAGAATAGCTAAAAGGAAAATTTATCTACATGTCAAATCCTATTAATTTCGTTTGCTTTCATTTTGTAATAATTGTGACATGAAAGCACAGGTTGCTGCCTTGCTTCAAAAGTTCACGTGAGCATAGTTTTATTATTATCTATGACAGGTGGTTTGAAAAGTAGTCTGACACTTCTGTACACCCAGGAGAATGCTCAGTAAATGCTCCATCACGTACTGAGTGGAACAGGAACTGAACAGAGATCAGTGCCAACATCAGAAAGTGACTGCTGTTGCTATTAGAAACACAATTATGAATTCCTGCCTTGAATGATAGAATTGCTGTTTTAAAACTAGTACAAGTAATGAGAAGTTATACATACATTGTATGGATTTAATTCAGGAAAGAAAAAAATCTGTGACCTTTATAGTATTAAATCTTAAGGGATTTTGTGAAGGATTGATGGAGTTATGGTATGAGATCATTAAAATGTCATTTTGTCAGACATTTGATTAGCTATCTTCCCAGTTGAGGAAACAGGAGATTGCTTTCAATTCAATTGTTTCTATTTTGCTTAGATACCCTTACTTAGCAATACCTAGAGGTATTATTTAAATTCTGGAATTTAAGGACATAAATATAATCGATTTAGGGGAATTAAATCCATACCGTGGTATGAACTAAATATCACATGGCAAGCTAACTTAGAACATATATAGCCAATTAAACAAACTTAGAAAGCACTAAGTATTTAAGCTGGTTTTGCTTTTGCAATTCTTTTAATATGTTTCTCTTAAAATCCAGAGGCATGAGTGACTAGAAATTTATATTTTCAAAATATATAGAACACTAATTCTACCAATGTTTTGGAAAATCAAAGGCCTTTGTCATATGAGTGAGCCAAAGTGCTTACTATATGCTCCGGGGAAATTTACAACATTTGTATATTAGAAGGTCTGTTTAGGTCTATTAAAAAGAGACTTGTCCAATATTATTTAAGACAGCATTGCTTAAATTCATTTGACAAATTAGTAATTTTTATTCATATCACTTTTAACTCCCTGAAACAGCCATGTATACTCCTATTCTCTCCAATGAGATCATCAAATCTGTTTTCTGGAGAAATTATCAATGACATTCAAATTATTAGATTTAATGGGTATTTCTTGAATATAAGCCTCCATAAAAAAAAAAAAAAAAAAAAAAAGTTCTGTATTTGGCTTCTGGGCCTACTCTCTTGGTCTTCTTCTTATCTCCCTAGTGGTTCCTTCTCAGTTTCAATTGCAGGTTCCATTTTTTCAGATTTCTTTAAATTGGAGTGCCTCAGGGCTCAATTACTGGCTGTTTTCTCTTGTTTATTTATGATTATTAAATATTCTATTTTTATGTTGATTGTTCATATATTTTATCTCCAGTTTGAAATCAAGACTATCATCTCCTCTTTTGTGTCTGACACCTTATCTCAATATGTTTAGTTGAACTAATCTTGTCCATATAAACCTGTTCCACCTGCAAATTCCTTCACTTCAGTTGATAGGAACTCCATTAAACTACAAACCTCAGAGTCATCCTTGATATTTCTCTCTCCTTCTCTGCTCCCAACCCCAAACATTTCAAGCAAATCCTATTCTCCATTCTGGTCCAAGCTACCATTAACATTTATCTCTTGACTGGTTTAGCCTAATAATTTCCTAACAGTGCTAAACATATAAGATCATCCTTCAGCTCAGAACCCTGCATTCTGCAACTATTTCCTATTTTACTCAGATTAAAGTCCTGCACATAGGACTAGTCCTGTAATGCCTGGATTCTTTTTACCTTTTTGAACTTATGTCTTATATTTTTCCTTTGTATATATTCTACTCAGCTACACGGACTTCCTAACTGTTCTTTGAACAGTCAATACACATATTATCTTAGGGCTTTTGTATGGGCTAATTTTTCTGCCTAAAAAGCTCTTTACTCATGTACTTCTTTGCTAATTTTTTCATGTCTCTCATCTTTGCTAAAATATCATCTCATTGTGCTCTGACTTCAGCACTCAATTATAATTAAAATCTATGCCTTTATAAAAAAGGCTTTCAATTCCAAAACTCCGCTTTATTTTTTCTTTTTTCTATAACAGTTATCATTTTCTAACATTCCATGTACTTTATTTATTTATTATAGTTATTTGTTATTTTTTCTGAGCCCCATCCTTAGAATCTAAATTTTACGAGGACAGGAAAATTCATCTGGTTCACTGATATATTTTAAGTGCTTATAACATTTCCTAACATATGCAAAGTTTGTAAATATAGATTTCTTGAATAAATTAATTGAAATTGATTTAACTTAATCACTTAGTAAAGCTCTAAGCTAAATATAAATGTATGTTTTTACACAATAAGGAAAATATCTATTAAAAAGTCAATGATATATTTCTCACTAAAATTATAAATAAAATAAAATTTAATAAACTTCAGTTGTTATTAACATTGACATTTTCTCAATATAATAATACATAAAAGAGAAATGCAATACATAATTATAATAAATTTTAATTTTAAATAGTATGAATGAAGACTTAAAAATCAAAAGATACTGGATATATGTGAGTAAATAGATAAAGTCAATAAATATTCTAGAATGTATTCAATTTTTTCTAGTTTTATTGAGCTAATTAACATACAAAATTGTATAAGTTTAAGGTGTACACCTTAATGATTTGATACATGTATATATTGTGAAATGATTACAATATTTACTTAACATCTGTCACCTCTCATAGTTAAAATTTTTTTCTGATGAGAACTTTCGAGATCTATTCTCTTTGCTACTTTCAAATATATGATACATTATTGTTAACTATAGTCACCTAGCTGTACATTATATACCTAGAACTTATCTTATAACTGGAAGTTTGTAATTTTTGACCACTTTCACCCATTTCCCTCAGCCCTCTGTACATTCCCTGCCTCTGAAAATCAGAATTCTGTTCTCTGTTTTTATAGTTCATTTCTTTTAGATTCCACATGTAAATTATATTATACAGTATTTGTGTTTCTCCGTCTGACTTATTTCACTTAGTATATGCCCTCACAGTCCATCGATGTTTTTACAAATGGCAGGATTTCATTCTTTTTTATGGCTGAATAATATTCCATTGCATATATGTATGTACATATATCGCATCATATTTTATTTCTCCATTTATCTGTTGATGAACACAGGTTGTTTTCATTTCTTGGCTATTGCAAATAATGCCACAGTAAAAAATAGGGGTACAAATACCACTCTGAGATAGTGATTTCATTTCTTTCAGAAATATACCCAAAAGTAGAATTGCTGGATCATACTGTAGTTCTATTTTTCATTTTTTGAAGAGCCTCCATACTGTTTTTCATAGATATACCAATTTATATTTCCACCAACAGTACATAAGGGTCCCTTTTCTCCACATCCTCATCAATACTTATTTCTTGTCTTTTTGATAATAGCCATTCTAATAGGTTTGAGGTGATATCTCATC
>NW_011888942.1:706325-727790 GCF_000151845.1 Pteropus vampyrus
TACATAAGGGTCCCTTTTCTCCACATCCTCATCAATACTTATTTCTTGTCTTTTTGATAATAGCCATTCTAATAGGTTTGAGGTGATATCTCATCGTGGTTTTGATTTACATTTCCTTGCTTATTAGTGATATTTAGCACCTTTTTGTTATTTGTATGCCTTCTTTGAGAAAATGTCTATTCAAGTCCCTTGCTCATTTTTAATTGATTTATTATTATTATTATTGCCATTGAGTTGTATGAGTTCCTTATGTATTTTTGGATATTAACCTCTTATCAGATATGTTGTTTGCAAATGTCGTCTCCCATTTGTAGGTTGCATTTTCATTTCATTGATTGTTTGTTTTGCTTTGCAGAGGTTTTTAGATTGATGTAGTCATACCGTTTTTTGTTTTGTTTTGTTTTGTTTTTAATTTTGTTGCTTATGCTTTAGGTGCCATATTCAAAAGAATCATTGCCAAGACCAATGCCAAGAAGCTTTTTCCCCATGCTTTCTCTTAGCTGTTTTATGGCTTCAGGGATTAAATTTAAATCCGTATTCCATTTTGGGTTAATTTTTATGAGTAATGTAAGGTAGAGTTCTAATTTCACTCATTTTCATGTAAATATTCAATTTCCCCAGAACTATTTATTGAAGAGATTGTCTTGAGTATTCTTGGGTCTTCTGTCAAATATTAGTTGACTGCAAATATATAGGTTTATTTCTGTTCTCTCTATTGTGTCCATAGATCTATGTGTTTGTTTTATGCCACTACTACACTGTTTTGATTATTATAGTTTTGTAACATAGTGTCTAACAATAACATTAGTGCAAACTATAACTAAACTTGTATGCATTAATTAATCCACATAAATGAGAATAATTTATTTTAGAAAAAGATCATAATTGAAAGAAATCCTAATGTGGAAATTCAATCACACGAGAGAATTTTTTTTTTTTAATTTGTATGTCATTAATGTGGTTTTGAGGAAGTCATTGGGGCCTCACTATCCTAATCTGTAAATCAAGGGCATAGAAATACATTAGTGGTTTGAATGCTGTTTATCAAAGTCTCAGCTGATAAAGAAGCACGTTAGTGCTCCAGAGGTGAAGTGCATAATATAAAGAATGGGAGACAGTTAGCTTCCATTTCCTTAACTTCACTCAGAGACATTATGCTTTTCTAGTTACAAATTAGATTAGCTGTGACATTTTCTTTTAAAAAAGCTTCTGCTAGAATTCAAAGTTTGGACACCACTACATATGTGACACCTAAAATACCTTGCCACTTAAATATTTTTAAATAATTTGATTTGCCAAGATCCCCAAACGTACAATGAATTAAATTATGCTAAATGATGTAGGAAGAAATATAAGTATAGGAGTGAGTTTCTTCACTCAAGCCTGAAAAGTAGACAGTATTGAGTAATATTTTCATGAAGAGTGCAGAAAGGAAGAGATCATCATTCATTGCCTGGAAGAAAGGAAAAGCAGAGAGCAATTTTACAGAGTTTAAGGGAATGGAGTTCACAAGGAGGCAGTGTTTAGGGATTGGTTGAATTTTAGCTGTGAAGGTATGGTAACAAATAGGGATTTTTTTCTGATTGGCTGATGTTTAGAAGCCTGGGCAAGTGAAAAAGGCCGTTGCTGTTTGACTGATTCTAAGAAGTACTCTAATGAAGAAAGTTGTCATTGATCAAATATGATGGTCTTCAACCTGACTCTAGTGGTTACTTATTGCTATGGCCAGAACAATCACTCTTTCCCTAAGAAGACAGAAAATTATTATTTTCAAGAGAAATTGAAAACATGTTTTCTTCCATGTTCAGGAGTGTGCCCAAGTCATGTTTTCTCACACTTTCTCTTTTTATTAAAACCAAAAAATAAAAAATGGGTAGAATTCTGGACAAAAGTAATAGTGCATTTAATGGATGAATTGAGAAGATGAGTTAATATGCTGGTGGTCACAGATTATTTTTCTTCACATATGGGAGATTCGAAGGGAAAAGCATAGGCTGCGCCTATAAGAATGATTATGTTTTCAAAAGGATAAGCAATCTGCAAATATGACAAAGTTTTGGCATTTGTCATAATATAAAGCTTTGGGTGTGAATGTTAGAAATCTTTGAAGAAGGGAAAACAGTGTGCAAAACACAAGAAGATTGAGATCTTATTCTAGATATTATACTTAGAATTTTAATAGACAAACATTAATTTGGAAAAATATAAATAAGAATTATATTGCACCAACATAACCTCAAAATAGCTTTAGGGCACGGATAAAAAATGCAAACATGTATAGCATCTATTTGTAATTAATTAGGGAGTACAGATATCTTTAGAGAACATATTCATCTTTAATTAATTAATAATGTAGAGCCACTTAATCAAATGTTATTGATATTACTTTTGATTCCTGAGTAAGTTGTATAGTCTTGATTTATTTATCAACAAATTCCTATTACAATTTGTTTCTTTAGCAAAGTAGATAATTCCCTTCAAGAGAAATCTACTAGAAATACTTTCAGGCTGTTTTCTTGTTTGTTTTGTTTCAGTGTTTTCAAAAATATTATTCTTTATTTGTATGATTAAGAGACTTTTTATTATTTTGGCTATTCTAAAGATCTGCCAGAATACATATAGACATACATACGAATATGTTTATATGTACACACACGTATATACATATATACAATATTTTATAAATATACATGAAGAAAACTTTGCTTAGAAAACCCAGGTGTTTAGCAATTATATATTTATTTTATATACTTTACGAGTTTGGTGCATCTCATATATTACACCAAGTCTTGTCTATTACATTTTCTTTTCATTTTCTAATAAATTTGAACTTCTTTTGTGTTTTATGATAGTTATGCATGTAGTTAACGTTCAATAATAATAATTCAGTTTTATTTTTTCCATTACAATTATATGACAAAATTAGCCTTATTTTGTTTTCTTTATTGTAACAAATGAGCGTGGAGCTGGAATTTCAACCCAAGTAGCCTACGCACATGAGCACTACAGTTAGGCTACTTGAGTTGAAATTCCAGCTCCACACTCATTTGTTACAGTAAACTAAGCAAGTCATTTGATATTTCTAAACATTTGTTTCCTCGATTATAAAATAGTCATGATGCTAGCACCTATATCAAACGATTTTGATGAGTGTTAACTCGAAAGACGAATGTAAAACTACTTCTCAAAATACTTGTACAAAGTAAGCAATCTCTAATAGATAACTGGTTTAAAAAATACAAAAATGCAACTAGGTATACTCATATTTCAGTTTTCAATTAAATACAAATTAATAATAAAATACAGTTTTCTACCATCCAATGGGCAACAATCTAAAAGTTTGATAGTAGAGTATTGGGAAAATGACACTAAGACATTTTTGAAAGTATAAATTGGTTGAATTCAATATAATTCATTGTATGCAAACAGCGGAAAATAATTTATTGCAAGTTTACTGGATTTCTCACCAAATTAATGGAAATGTTGAGAGTAGTTTAAAAGCTACTCATCATCAGAACCACAAGCAAAACATGTCACAGAATCAATCAGCCTAGTGAGCCCATTACTGCTCAGGCCGCGGAGCACTAGATTCAGCTGCTGCAATATTAAGGATATTAGACACTTATCATCTGTTGGAATTATGACAATGCTTCCAAACTTGTTGGATATAATATTGCCCTATAGCTGGTCATCGCTATGACTCCCATTTCTTTGGTATTCTCTGTATTTTGCATCACTTATTTCTGAAGCAAAGCCCAGGATTTGTCACAAACCCTCATGCTACTCTCATGAAAAGCTCAGAAGTGAATATCTATTTCCTATAGTGGGAGGTTCATTAAGATACACCGGACATTCACTATCATTTCCCCTTTCTTAGCAAATTTGCTTATCTATATGCAACAGAGAGCAGACAGAGCAAGGAAAATGTAGAAGCTTAGTGCTTTTAGTAGTATCCTAAGACCAGAACACAAACATTGAAGTTCAGGTTTTCAAAGATAGGCAAAAAATGAGGGGCCCAGGTTCTGAAAAAAAGAGAACAGAAGATAGCTCATTATTCTATACATTTTCCCTCTCAAGTCACTTTTATATTCTTTATTGCAATAAAAGACTTAGGAGACAAATAGAAGCTGAGGCTAAGAGTCCTGAAAACTAAGCATAACCTTTGGTTGTCTTACAGTATTTGGGTTTTAAAAGGTGGAGTTCAGGCCATGCCCAGAATGAGTTGCTCTATTAAACATTCCAGGTCTCAAATTGATTCCCATAAATGGCTTTGTACTACTATTAAAAACAAATCTTAACAAACCATTCCCTATGAAATCTAACTCCCAGGCTCAAATACACCTATTTTAATTTTCACATGAAAATTAAATGATTTTCTGTAGGAAGATAACATCACGCAGAACCTCTAAAACATTTCATAAAAGTAGATCCACATGTAATCAAGATTTTAGAGTTATTAAAAACATTAAAATAACTAACTGTATCTGATAAGATGAAAACTTTCATGAGAGAACTAGAACAGAGGAAATTATAAATTGGTTAATCTATAAATAAGAAAACAAAAAAAAAAACGGCAATTATTAACTTAAATGGTTTTAACAGTGGATTGTATAAACAAAAATAGAGAATCAGAAAGTTATATTATAGATAACTACAAGCTGAAAGAAAAATAGATGAAAAATGGATTTTAAAAAAAACCTAAGAAATATTTGGGACAAAAATAAAATTGTTAGTTATCCTAAATAAAGTACTAGGAAATAGAGCAGAGTGGAGTAAGGCAGGCAAAGGGAAGAAAGATATCAAGGATTCAGGAGTAACTACAAACTCCAAATAAAATGAATGAAAATAAAATCACACCTAGGAAAACCATTGCAAATTGCTAAAAACAAAACAGGTCTGAAAAGCAGCCAGAGAAAAAGCAACCTTCATATGAGCAAAAATAAGATCAATAGATGAATTTTCAAAAGAAACATTTCTATAGTATATCCTTAGGTTGTATTATATTTCATTTAAAATTAGTTTATTAAGTATTTAAATTACCATATAATTTAAGGCAATAAATATTTCTTTTAGCAGTGTGATGCTCTTGAGATACAATGCCTTTATCCCTCATCAGAAATAAAATTTTTATTAGCCCAGCTGATGCGAATGCAGTTAGCATCAAGCACACATCAGCTCATCTGTTAACCCTTATCACAGATTACCTCCATGATGTTTCACGATTGCCTCAACTGAAGATCATCACCAAAAGTCATGAACCCATCTCAAATTCTTCCTTATTCGGTGATTGCTCAATGAATGGGCAAAAATACCCTGCTTTCTCATTCCATTTTAGAACATCTCTGCTGGGGCATCCCATCTTCAGCACTCCCTGCAGAGATGGCTGAGCTATTCCATTGAAACTGCATTGCAGCTTGACTTCTTCCCCTGACTGATTCATCTTCCTTCTTTCCATATCCATGGCTATTGGTCCCAGGAGAACCCCTTAATAAACCTCCCTTGAGCCTCAGAGTCTACTTCTCAAAGAAACCAACCTGTAACAAGTAGGTTCCATAATTTTTTTTTCCATTAATTGCGGCAGATTTTTATTCTCAGTTAAATTGCAGTAAACTTTGCATCATGTTTCCCGCTTCAGCTATTTATATTTTATACTAGATATTTGTATAGAAACTAGAATACAATTTCTATAGCCAAGCAATATTAAATCAAATAGGAATACAAGAAAAAAGTGTTAGAAGAGCAAATAAAAGAGAAAGAGAGCTGCATATTGGAATATCTATTCAAATAAGTATATCACTCTGGTACATGTGTATATCATTTGGTAAAAGAGGAAAGGGAATTGATTTCCAAGCATCTACAGGAAAAGTTTAAGGAGCATTTGACTATCACTAACAAATGCTTTATTTGAACTGTTCAAAAGTTCAGAAGTAAAACTTTTGAATTACCAAAGTATTAATTAGTGAAAGTTTATTGTGTATATACCAAAAAGACAGTTTGTGAACCAGGAGCGCTCAAACCAAACATGGAATGAGATTCAAGGTTATACTGTTATAAAGTAGCTTTTATAGTGAGGATGAGTGGCTGTTCTTTCACAGTGATTCGTTATAATATTAACTTAAATCATTTTCTTAAATGATAGTGGTTACCTCATAACATGGTTAGTGGTTATCTCAAATGGTTAATGATTACCTCATATGAATTTTGAGAAACAGTTTAAGTTTTGCTTATGATTCCCAGAGGCATAATAAACAAGGAAGGATCCAGATCAACTTAGTCTTGCAAAATAAGCAATATTAAGCTTTGATTTTATGACTAAATTGGTTTTGTATGCTCAAGGAATTTACAAGGCTGGTCTTCATTTGTCTTTTATTTTAACAAACCAGTGCTGTCAAAGGCACTGAGCAAGTTAAGCAACAAATATGCATTTTAGAATATATTTACTTTTCTTCTTTAATGTCTGACCACTATACTGCATACCTGAATATATTTACTTTTAATAGTGGTGTTATCATGTATTTTTCTTCTTTATTTTTTAGCATTTGAGAGATACAATGTTATTTTTTTTATTTTTACAATGAAGTTTATATTAGATGACTATTTTTAAAGTTTTATTGAGACATAATTTACAAACCATACAATTCACCCATTCAAAGCTTGCAATTCAATGTTATTTTTAGTATATTCACAGATATGTGCAATCATCACAACAGTCAATTATAGAACATTTTCATCATCTCTAAAGGAAACCCTGTACTCTGCAACTATAATCTCTTATCCCCCCCATTTCAAGATCGATCCAAGATTAATCAAAATTAATATATAATTTTTTTTTCACATTGGTTGCTATACAAGTTGGCAATTATAACCTATTCCCATAGGATCTTTCAAACTATAGCATATCTCTTTAGACCTAGAGTTTTAGAGATAACTTTTATGAAGCACAGAATAAAGGTCCTTATAGTAGAAGTGAGAGTATAAATAATGCTCCACCAATTTATATAATAAATGTATAGTTGGCTCTGGCTGCAATAACAAAATACCATCTATTAGGTGGCTTAAAAACAGGAATTTATTTCTGTAGGAAGATAACATCACGCAGAACCTCTAAAACATTTCATAAAAGTAGATCCACATGTAATCAAGATTTTAGAGTTATTAAAAACATTAAAATAACTAACTGTATCTGATAAGATGAAAACTTTCATGAGAGAACTAGAACAGAGGAAATTATAAATTGGATAATCTATAAATAAGAAAACAAAATACGGCAATTATTAACTTAAATGGTTTTAACAGTGGATTGTATAAACAAAAATAGAGAATCAGAAAGTTATATTATAGATAACTACAAGCTGAAAGAAAAATAGATGAAAAATGGATTTTAAAAAAAACCTAAGAAATATTTGGGACAAAAATAAAATTGTTAGTTATCCTAAATAAAGTACTAGGAAATAGAGCAGAGTGGAGTAAGGCAGGCAAAGGGAAGAAAGATATCAAGGATTCAGGAGTAACTACAAACTCCAAATAAAATGAATGAAAATAAAATCACACCTAGGAAAACCATTGCAAATTGCTAAAAACAAAACAGGTCTGAAAAGCAGCCAGAGAAAAAGCAACCTTCATATGAGCAAAAATAAGATCAATAGATGAATTTTCAAAAGAAACATTTCTATAGTATATCCTTAGGTTGTATTATATTTCATTTAAAATTAGTTTATTAAGTATTTAAATTACCATATAATTTAAGGCAATAAATATTTCTTTTAGCAGTGTGATGCTCTTGAGATACAATGCCTTTATCCCTCATCAGAAATAAAATTTTTATTAGCCCAGCTGATGCGAATGCAGTTAGCATCAAGCACACATCAGCTCATCTGTTAACCCTTATCACAGATTACCTCCATGATGTTTCACGATTGCCTCAACTGAAGATCATCACCAAAAGTCATGAACCCATCTCAAATTCTTCCTTATTCGGTGATTGCTCAATGAATGGGCAAAAATACCCTGCTTTCTCATTCCATTTTAGAACATCTCTGCTGGGGCATCCCATCTTCAGCACTCCCTGCAGAGATGGCTGAGCTATTCCATTGAAACTGCATTGCAGCTTGACTTCTTCCCCTGACTGATTCATCTTCCTTCTTTCCATATCCATGGCTATTGGTCCCAGGAGAACCCCTTAATAAACCTCCCTTGAGCCTCAGAGTCTACTTCTCAAAGAAACCAACCTGTAACAAGTAGGTTCCATATTTTTTTTTTCCATTAATTGCGGCAGATTTTTATTCTCAGTTAAATTGCAGTAAACTTTGCATCATGTTTCCCGCTTCAGCTATTTATATTTTATACTAGATATTTGTATAGAAACTAGAATACAATTTCTATAGCCAAGCAATATTAAATCAAATAGGAATACAAGAAAAAAGTGTTAGAAGAGCAAATAAAAGAGAAAGAGAGCTGCATATTGGAATATCTATTCAAATAAGTATATCACTCTGGTACATGTGTATATCATTTGGTAAAAGAGGAAAGGGAATTGATTTCCAAGCATCTACAGGAAAAGTTTAAGGAGCATTTGACTATCACTAACAAATGCTTTATTTGAACTGTTCAAAAGTTCAGAAGTAAAACTTTTGAATTACCAAAGTATTAATTAGTGAAAGTTTATTGTGTATATACCAAAAAGACAGTTTGTGAACCAGGAGCGCTCAAACCAAACATGGAATGAGATTCAAGGTTATACTGTTATAAAGTAGCTTTTATAGTGAGGATGAGTGGCTGTTCTTTCACAGTGATTCGTTATAATATTAACTTAAATCATTTTCTTAAATGATAGTGGTTACCTCATAACATGGTTAGTGGTTATCTCAAATGGTTAATGATTACCTCATATGAATTTTGAGAAACAGTTTAAGTTTTGCTTATGATTCCCAGAGGCATAATAAACAAGGAAGGATCCAGATCAACTTAGTCTTGCAAAATAAGCAATATTAAGCTTTGATTTTATGACTAAATTGGTTTTGTATGCTCAAGGAATTTACAAGGCTGGTCTTCATTTGTCTTTTATTTTAACAAACCAGTGCTGTCAAAGGCACTGAGCAAGTTAAGCAACAAATATGCATTTTAGAATATATTTACTTTTCTTCTTTAATGTCTGACCACTATACTGCATACCTGAATATATTTACTTTTAATAGTGGTGTTATCATGTATTTTTCTTCTTTATTTTTTTAGCATTTGAGAGATACAATGTTATTTTTTTTTATTTTTACAATGAAGTTTATATTAGATGACTATTTTTAAAGTTTTATTGAGACATAATTTACAAACCATACAATTCACCCATTCAAAGCTTGCAATTCAATGTTATTTTTAGTATATTCACAGATATGTGCAATCATCACAACAGTCAATTATAGAACATTTTCATCATCTCTAAAGGAAACCCTGTACTCTGCAACTATAATCTCTTATCTCTCCCCATTCCAAGATCGATCCAAGATTAATCGAAATTAATATATAATTTTTTTTTCACATTGGTTGCTATACAAGTTGGCAATTATAACCTATTCCCACAGGATCTTTCAAACTATAGCATATCTCTTTAGACCTAGAGTTGTTAGAGATAACTTTTATGAAGCACAGAAAAAAGGTCCTTATAGTAGAAGTGAGAGTATAAATAATGCTCCACCAATTTATATAATAAATGTATAGTTGGCTCTGACTGCAATAACAAAATACCATCTATTAGGTGGCTTAAAAACAGGAATTTATCCCTCATACTTCTGAAGACTAAAAGTCCAAGGTCAAGGTGCCATCAGGGTCATTAATGAGGGTTATTTAGTGGGCTTGAAGATGACTGTGTCCTTACATGGCTTTTCCTGAGTGCATGCCTGTGGAGAGAGAAAGAAAGAGAGTGCTCTCATGTTCCTTCTACTAAGTGTACTAATCTCATCATGAAGGTCCGAGTTTTATGACTTCATCTAAACCTCATTACCTCTCAAAGGCCCCATATCCAAATACAACCACATTGGGAGTTAGGATATTAATATACACATTTTAGGAGAACAATTCAATCTGTAACACATGTATTTCAAAAGCTGTTAATACCTTTAGGCCTTGAGAAAATATTTTTCAAACAAGAGAAAGAATAATACAAATTTATGGTATATGTAGCTTCATGTTTACAAACTTTATTCCACCATATAATATTGAGGAGGAAAATGACAATTTATGTCAGTAAGAAACAGTTTAACTACAAAATATTAGGCAATTTTCACGATTCTGTCTAGTAGGTTTAGTCAGTGGTTGTGAAACAATTAACTTTCCTAAATGTCTCTATTGTTTAATCTGATTAAAATTATTACTTGTCTTTATCCAGACTAGATTGGAGGATTTCAAATCAGTTTTTGGAATAAAAGGCCAAATAAAAGCATGAAATTCATAAGGAGAAAGATTGATTAAGTCTTCATCAATTTACAGTTGGAGAGAATATATTTATTTTATATGATCCGAAAAAAATTTAAAAGAATAAGTGAAAATGAAGAATTTTCAATGATATTAAAGTTACCATTCTAACAATTATAAAATGTGTTTAAAAATAAAGGAAATATAAGTACTTGGATCTAAAAATAATCAAGTATGTAAAGTAAATGAATAATTTATAAAATAAATTAATAGGTAGAATAATGTATTGAGTACTATAATACCAATAATTGTTTAAAACCAAGATATTTGTCAGAATAATTATAAAAGAAATCATTGATTTTTCCTCATGTGTAGAAACTAACAGTTTAGCCTATTTTCATCCTGGCATGGTTCTATTATGATAACTTTTGCACTGAATATTTTAAAAGCTAACATGAATTTACAAGAGCTAGTATGATTTCAATTTAATGATTACAGTTGCCGTTTCTGTAAGGCTGGATCTTGTGTTTTACTTTGTCATTTTATATTTGAATGAAGACATTTTAATATTTGTTTTCATGTTTGCCATCTGATATGTCAGGTATTAGAGCATAATATTAAATTACACTTTTCTCATCCACATTGTTCTTGTCTTTCTCCTTCTCTTTGCTGTCATTTATTATCCTGCATCTTCTTTTAACATGCTTATTTTGATTTATGTATTTGTTCTTCCTCAAGATGGAAGAAAGTTGTCATTAACAGGTGGGAAGTATTACTTTTATAATTTTTCTCATGTTGCCAATGTACCATAAAAATTGTTCATCTAATGAGGATTGACAATAAATACAGAGAATGAATTCTAAAATATCAACTTAAAGAATCACTTCATTTACTCTCTGATTGTAAAATAGCATTATGATATTACACATCGTGTCAGAATTATAGTAAACAATTTAAATAACTCGATATTATTTTAAAGCATTTTCTTTTCCTTAGTCCTTAGTACACCATTAAAAGTAATTATCGGCTACTATGAAAGTAGACTGTGTCCAATATTCCAGCTTAATAGCTAATTTAATATATTAATATATGTAAGATATTTGTTATGTCAGAGGTATCTGAAAGTATGCTCATTCCCTATACTGTCAACCTTTTAAACCCCCATATTTGGATGGATTTGAATAAAACACACTCTAGAATAAACCTGGGGTTGGAGGTTAGGGAAGATATGTCTTTGAATAAAATATTTAGGTTTAAAGCTAATCATAATTCAAGACAATAATAGGCTATTTTTTTGACTCTCCTCTCTCACTTGAGAAAAAACAGGGATAATGGAATACCATGGTGATAAATCTTCCTTAACTTTTAATATTGTGAGGCATGGCTGTCCACACAACTATCATGACCCTCCAATCTGTTTACCCTAGTAGCATTCTTTTATTTTAGAAAATGTTATTTTAAAAATCAGTCTTATTTTCAAAATTTTTAAAATCCATAATTGCAAGAAGTGTCAGTATTTTAGGGTCTAGGATTAAATGGTCATGTTTAGTTGAAAGGAATTCCAAATGATGATGATCATTAAATTATATTAAACAATTTAAATCAAACTTTCATAACCTAAATTTGAATATTATATCACTAGATGGAGTTTTGGGTTTTGTATTGGATTGTTTGACATAGGTTATAGAATTTCAGAGAAAATTATTTTATATACTTATAAATATCAGGAAGTGGTCACTAACATACTAGGCTTGCTTTCTCTAAGCATGATTAGAATCTGTAATAAAATTTCACTTTAACTTGTATTTTTAATGAGTGTCATATACTAGTGATTAGAAGTACACAAAAAACAGAGCATAGAATTAATTTTGAAATGGTTATATTAAATAAAATGTAAAATAGTGTGGAAATCTGCCAAGTTTAATGGCAGTCTAGAGCTAACACTCTGGGATGACTCTTCACTTCATGGTTGTTTTAGTGACCATTAACCTCAAGATTTAAAAAACTGTTTCATCTGGTTAATTGCTGTTATCGGCAGTTAGCATATGAACTATGTGTGTACTCGTGACAGACACCAGTAACTCAGACAATTTCCCTTCTTTACCAGAAATTAATTTACACTCTATCTGGTAGAATTTCAGGAAAGCATTTGTAAGTAGTATACTCAGCACAGCATCTGGATTCTTACTGGACAGGCATATATCTATGCCATTATGCAAGAAAATTGATACTGGGCAAGGTAACAGACAAAAAAAGAAAAAAAAAATCCCCATAGATAGCAGAGCATAAATAAGAGAGTGTGTATAATATTTTAATGTTTAAAATAAATGCTTTTATAAATAATACAGTCTAGAAAATGTCAAAGATATGTAAATCTCTCAAATTACTATAATTGAACATGGTCACTAATTTGAAGAGCCTTCTTAAATAATTTCCTAAGATAGGAAGAAACAGCTCATTTCCCATAGAGTAGATAGGTGACCTGGAATCTACAGAAATAAACATTTATTTGAAAGTCAACGTCCTAGTGAAATGAGAAATACAAATTTATACATTTTATCTATATTAATAAACATTTTTACACTTATAAACAAATGCTTAAGTAATTATTTTATAACTGTGGACTAACAGGGATGGAATATATGACTTTTTGGGTCTCTATTGTGTTTTCTCCAAAGTTAGAAAACAGATTCTGAAAAGGAGAGGAAAGTTCAAAGCTATCTAATCTGTTTCCTATCAGGACAGGGCAGAGGGGATTATAACCACCTGTAGCAAATGTCTACCAGTTCATCTCTGCTTGAAATGACCTCTCCTACAAATTAGCTACATTTCTATTTCTCGGATGGAATGTTACTGTCAACTTTAAGAAGTTTGAGGTTACTCCACACAGAGAGTATCATCATAGACTGATATATATGATCTGTAATATATCAGTTTATATATTATAATGATAATGAGAGGCACACCAATTTTGAGCTAACATTTATCTGTCCATTTCTCTTCTTAATTGTCTATGTTTTGGAATTCAATGTAAAATATAATCCAATGTTATATTTTTGGCCAAGAATAAAAACACATAAGCTAAATTATCACATTAAACACAACTCAACTTTTAAAGGAACAAAAGAAAAAGTACAAATATGTAGTTTAAAATTATAGAAACCTTCCTAAAGCTTGTATTATAGTGCTGTTATTTTTACATCTTGTTTTGGCATAAATAATTCAAAATATTGATTTAAAAAATAGAAAAATATACTGACTTATCTATACAAAATTGGTATCTTTTGGAAAATAACCCAGAACTATTATATTCAATCCATGCATTTCTGGGCATTTTTCATATGTAGTTTCAAGAAGTTTCAAGAAATTTCAAGAAGAAATTTCTTTCCTGAAATTTTCCTCCTTGAGATACAAGGAAATCAATAATGCTACTTTGTTTTGAAAGAACGACTTTAAAATGCTCTAGGTAGAATGCAATTCAGGATTTATTTAAAATACATATGAAAAATTATGCATATTAAAAGTCCACAAAATTCTATGACTTTAAAATCCACATGAAAATAAGCATTAGAACTAATACTGAGATTTTAGATAAAAATAATTACAGTTGAAGCATTTCAATTTAATGGATATCTAAATAGCAATCTTAAGAAGACTTGGATTTATGACTAAAAAGTATAACAAAGGCAACCAAAGCTAACATAATTGCATTCATTGTGTTTTTGTAACAGCATTAATAAATCTCCATTTTAAAATTTGGTTTAAAATGTTCTGGATAAAAGCTCAACATTCCTCAGACACAGGCAATTTCATGGGAGAAATTCTATAAAACCTCTAGTGAATATTTAATTCCCATATTTTTTAACTTTAAAAAAAACATAATTAAAACTTCTAAATTAATTTTTAAACCAGAAAACATTAATAATGCATTTATAAACTTATTACAATGAAAGAAAATCAATCTATTTATCCTGATGTAAAAATTATTACTAAAAATTCAATAAACAGTTTTAATCCAGAAATGTAAACATGGTTAAATATTAGGAAATATATTAATATAGCTTATCATAATAATATCAGCATAAAAATCATACAATCACTTCTTTAAAAATATATTTGAGAAAGTTTAAAAAGAAATGCATTCTTGATTTAAAAGCCCTTAATTAAATATGAAATAATGTATATATAAACATAATAACATATTAATTCATAACCCAGGATCATACATAGTATAGAAACATAGGAATTACCACCAAAGCCGGGAAGACTAACTATGGCGTCCATTATTAATGCTTTGACTATTCCACTGGGATGTCTAGTCAATGCAATTAGAGGAAAGGAAGAAGCAATAATGTAGAGATCTTTAATTTATATACACAAGTTAATTTTAAATGTATAGACAATGAGAAAGAAGAAAGAAATGGAAAAGATAGACAATATTTATAACAGAATTTTTACATAGGTATGATAATTCTACATGTTGTGACTTTTAAACACATCACATAAATATATATATTCAGATGGTAGTAAGTAGAAAATAGATTTTTCTAATAATAAATATATGTCTGATGTTTTACTAGTCCTTGTTAATTCAATAAAAAAGCCAAAAAGGGGTCATAATTTAAGATCAGGTCATCTAAAATCCTTGACAATGAAAATGATTATGTCGAAGTTTTATTCTGTTCTCTACAGCAATGATATTTTTATAAAGGAATGCAAGTAACAATAGGTTGACCACTAGATAGTGGGTTCTAGAAAAAAGGCAATAGTTATCATTTTAAGCAGTTACCAAGTGTGTATAGAGATTCCACACAACAAGAATATGCTTATTGGATCACACTTCCTGGAAGCAGCAAGGAAACAAGTAGATGAGAAGAGCAGACAGTGAATTTTCTTTTTGAAAATCCTCCTGGGTTACAAAAAGCATCAAAACACATCTAGACCTAAAATCTTTAGTCACAGGGATAAGACAATTTCAATAGTCCTACCTTCAATAGTCTTTTATGTTGTGTGATTGGCATCCCTTTGCACGAATTCCAATAATTAAAGAGAACACATCTTATCTAGACTTTTTAGTATCTTCCTTTCTGGTTCCATAAAACACTTGGTTCTAGCTTCATAAGAAATGTAGAACTAGAGTTATTCCTCCAACAGTGAATGTTTTACCAGTAAAAAAAAAAAAAAGATACTTGACTGTTCTGTTTCCATATGCTATATATAATATCATGTATATGGCATACTATATCTAAATTATATTTATGTATATATAGTTTATACACACACACTGATTAAATAACTGGGGAAAGGCATGTGTACACTATCTTAAAATTCTGCATCTCAATACATACACACACATCACACATTTCCTATCATTTCTCTATGTCTTATTTTTTGTTGTATTTATAATTATCTAACATATACTTTATTCATTCATTTATTGTCTCCCACTAGAATTTAAGGTCCACATAGGCAGACATTTTTTGTTTGTTTACTACTCTATCCTTCGTTCCTTGGTTATGGCTGGCTTATAGTATGTATACAACAATATTTGTTGATTTAATTAATAAATGAAGACAACATGATTTCCAATTTATGAATGAGGAAACTAAATCCAATTAGTAACTTCTCCAATATTACACATATAATAAATAGTAGAGCTAGAAATTGTATACAGTCTTAATCTCATTTATATTTTATCCCTAAGCCTATTTAGTGGCTGAAAATGTGGAATTCCCCTATATTTTAATTCCCTAAGGGTCTACATTGAGTCTACAAATAGGAGTTGAGAATATGTGTAAGCCATATGCAAGAAATCTTGAATATTTCTTACTGGTTCTGCAGTATCATCAATTAGTAATTCAGTTGACTCTTCAGTATATCAGAGGACCACTACTACAAATTCCATCAAAATCATTAAATATATCACTTTGACATAACTAACCAGTCCTATTTCTTATATCTATAACTGTTAATAAGAAATAAAATATACATTGACATTAACTAAAAATGCTATCCTTCTAGAAAATTTTTCATTGTTGCTCTTTTTTATTTTATACTTACATATACTTAAGATGGTAAAAGAACATAAAGGGACAGGTTTAATGTGACTGAAAGCTCCTCACTCCCCCAGAATCTTAAATAGCATACAGACTCTTTGGAAAAGTGAATACAAGATTGCAACCATTAAGAGACCATGAAAAAGAGGACAAAGAACTTAACAAACATTTAGATTTTCCCACAAAGCATTTCATCTTTGTCAGAATTTAATTTAAAACATATCTGACATTCAATTATTCACTGTAGGCAGACTCGGAATCAGATCATCTGCTGCCAAAGCTAAATTATCAAATAGAGATACATAAACCTGAGTGTTTTCTGCATAATGATAGACCATAATGATAAAAAATTCTTCCTGAAGGCATCATATTCTGTAGATATTAACACAGAATCTAAGAAGGAAATGGAGACCTAAACAAACATGGTTGTAGATTCTGAATGTAGGAATACCTTGAGAAATAAAGTTGAAACTCTTAGAAAGATTTTAATTGGATCTAAGTTTGATTTCATAAATTTTATGTTGTTATTTTACCAGTGTCATTCATGTATTAACACCCTTTCAAATTGTCTTCTTATCTATTTGCATTTTATCTTGTTGACATGTTTTAATGAATATTCAAATTTGATGGATTAAAATAGATTAACAACTAAATATAGCAATACTGCCACATGCTCAGGGCGATATTATCAGGCATTAAAATGGAATCTCTATTAACCACATGTGGCTTATGCATATCACAGAAGGCTCAAATGTCACACATGGGTGTTTCCCTAACCACAACCAGATATTCTACTAATCCAGAGCCTATATCTTGCCCTTTATATAGGTTTCATTTCCACAATCTAGCTGCCTAGAACATTTAGGTACAAGATGGCACAGTCCTAATATCTGAACATTTGAAATTTCTTGGGCATTTGTTTTCATTTTAAATATCTTGGCTAGCATTATTTGTCTGCTGATAAAGTGATAACTAGGATGAGCAATGTTTGGCTTCCCTTCTCTGTGGAGCCTAAAAGATCTGGTGGCCTTTTTACCTGCTTTCCCCTGTGGGCTCCTTCCAACAATAAAAGCAAGTTGCCAGCATCTCCTTAGAAGTACCTTATTCAAACACATAGTGTCCCAACTTTTATTGATGCCTTCCAATGTATAAGCTCACAATCCACCTATCTTTGATAGCCAATTAACTTTACATTCACAAATCCCATAGGACTATAGCAAAGAAACAGTGATTAGTAGGCATCAGAGTATTCACTGCAGCTATCCCCCAAGGCTCAATACAGAGGGAGCAGGTGAATATGCCCATCTATCAACTTTTCACTGGAAGGGGTTTGATGGCACACTTTACAAGCTGCTATCAGAGGAAATAGCTTCTAATTAACATGCATTAGGGGCTTACTGCAATTTTCCCTGAAGCCTGAATCAGCCAGTGGGCACTTTCCCTATCTTTTCCTTCTGGTTCACTCCAACAATAAAACCAAGTTTCATTATCTCTCTGGAAGGAGCTTGTCCACACATCGAATTCCTCAACTTTTACAGTTACCATCCAGGGGATGGTCATCAAATCACCCAGCACTGATAGCCAGTTGAGCTTGCACTTATGATTCTCACAGGACTACAGCAAACAACAACAACAACAAAATAGTTTTTAAAGGGTTGAGGAACAGCTCAATCCTCTATATCCCCTCATCTATACCCTAAGATCCAATGTAGAGGAAGCAGGCTACAACTACCATCTTTCAGTTTAACTATATACTTTACTAGTTGTTCTCTGAGGGTCTAGCTTCTAATCAGCCTGCATTTAGGTGTTCACTGACATGTTTTGCCACATCCTCAACTACTAGGTGCAAGTAAAAATAAAGATATTGATTTAGACAATCACAAAGGTTGAAAAACAACCAGGAGCTTAGAATGAGCTGATTGACAAGGTTCATCTACACAAGAGCAATCTGTTAAGGCTGCGAGAGTTGATTGTTTTATCTAAGGCTAAGAAACCAACATAGAGAGTGAAGAAAAAATTAACAATAATGAGATACGTTCCAAACAAAAGAACAAAATAATTCTCCAGAAAAATGATCTTAATGAAATGAAGATAAGTGATTTACCTTATAAAGAGTACAAAATAACAGCCATAAAAAATGTTCACCAAGGTCATGACAGTAATGCAAGTACAAAGTGAGAATTTAAACAATATAAACGACATGCACATTATAGAAATCTCTGAAGGAGAAGAGAGAGAGAAGGAGCAGAAAGCTTATTGAAAGAAATAATGGCTGTAAACTTTTTTAACCTGGGGAAAGAAACATTCAGAATCAGCAAATTCTGAAAATTACCCAATAAGACGAATCCAAACAGACCCACACTGACATAATTAAATTGTGAAAAGTTAAAAACAAAGAGAGAATTTTAAAAGTAATATAAGAAAGCAACTAGTTACCTACAAGAGAACCTCCATAAGACTATCAGCAGATTTTTCAGTAAGAAATTTTACAGGCCAGAAGGGAGTAGTTCTTAACAAATTACCACATATTTATAACTTAAACACAAATATTCTGTCTTACAGCTCTGATTGTCAGTGGTCTTCAATGTCTAAAATCAAGGGATTAATAGGCTCTATTCCATTTTGGCTGCTCCAAGGAAGGGTCAATTCTTTGTTCTTTCAGGGTCTTGGCAGAATTTTGTTCCCTTCGATCATAGGACTCGCAACAATTAATTTTTCTTCCCCTAATAAATATTTAAAGAATAAATTATACAATTGGCATAAAATCTTGTATCCTATCTAATAAATCATACATTATGAATGTATACACTATTATAAATTGCATAGAAAAAACAGGTCAATTATTTGAATGTTACAACCTAGTTATGTGACTTAGATTTTTCTAAGAGTTTCAAAATATTACAAAATGACTTTCAGAAGGTTGAAGGGAGAAAGGGCCTAAGTATGAGGGAGCAATTACATCTGTTTATCCCTAATTGTGCAAAACTGGCCCTCCCTGAAACCTTCACTTAATAATATTCATCATTCTACTCCTTAACCCATAAATCATTTGAAAAGCTTAAAATGTATTTCCTACCTTACAGTTTAGACATAAATCTTGCATGATGGCTGGAACAAAAATGGACTAGGTTTACAAGGAATGAGGAAAAGAGTATGAAGAAATATGGGCATGTCTAAAAATTATGTAATGAAAATGTATGTAGTTATGTTAAAGGCAAATCACTATTGACTTGAGGATGAGGGCAGGGAATTTTTTTTTTTTTTAAAGACAAACTTGTCTTTTAGGTTAAAACTCATATTTGAAATGATATTTCAAAAAGGAAGAGAATTTTAATACTTTTGAGTGACCAGTTCCTACTGGCCAAGAATAATCAGAACAGGTCAGTTTGACAACTACACTTTTCAGAGATCAGTGAAAGAAATAGATGAAAATGTAACTGGTGATAAATGAGCCTGTAGTAACAATTGACTATAACACGAGTTTTGAAATATGTAAAAGGAAAGCCTGTGAAGTGATGTGAAATTTTCAAAATTTATCAAAAAGAATGGTGTTCCTAGCATCTTATCCAATTTCATACAATATTCTTGTTCTTTCTAAATTTTTGTTCTCCCACCAACAATCTCATATAATTTTGTTTTAATCCTCCTTTTAAAGCAATATTTAGAGCAAAGTGAAGTGCTTACTATGTTACTTTTTAACGAAGTACTATGTGCAGTTAGTGTTTCAACATTTTAATTCATAATTTAATTTCATTTTTAAAGTTATTTATGAAACATCCATCTCATGAAACTCTGACTCTAATTTTCATCTGTGCCATGCCCCCAATACTTGATTTGTCTTATGATATCAATCAATCTTAAGAATCTTAAACAAGTCACCTAACTTCAATAAACCTCACTTTCCCCAGCGAGATTTTTTATTTAACATGGCTATAAATGGAATCCATATTATCTTGCATTTGGAAGATATATTACCTACTTGATACTTGAATCCCCTCCAGACTCCCTGTCATTGTGGTAATGCTCTTTGTACAAAACCTAGTACAAGCTTACAATGTAGTCCATATCTGAAGAACTCTGACTAACAAATGCTTTTTCATTAATGAATATACTACATTGATTAATAATTGACCATCATTAATTAATTACATTGATCCATTAATTGAACATTGATGATTTACATTGATTGAGGATAAGATCAAGATATACAAATGTAATTTCTGTTCTAAAGAGAAGATATTTATGTAACATATGTGCAAAACAGCTATGTAAAGTAAATGCCATTAACACACAGGTATTAATTTATGACAAATTAAGTTGAAATGTTAAACTAAATTCAAACTGTGTACCTTATTATCAATCTTCGTATTAAAACCACATTAGTTTTCTCAAGATATAGCTTTTAGGACTTTGCTAAGGTTTTTTTTCTGACTCACTGATTCTCAAGATTGGAATATTCCATTCCATTCTCTCTGTTCATCTAAATTCTACTCCTGTATCAATGACTATGTCATTATATACTTACTCTGCTATTTTTTTTTTTTTTTTGCCTAAATCTGAAGAAATATCTCTTGGCTTAGAAGAATTATCATATTTACTATTAAATTATGGGTTATTTGTTCTGTTTAGGATGTACATGTGTACAACTTAATATGGACTTCTTTTTAAAGAAGTAAGAGCCAAGGTACCCTGACCTCACTCTCCCTAGTAACATTTAGGATAAAAGAAAAAAATTATACCTTTGGGAAAATTAGAAAATATTCAGATGTTAAAAAACAATATAAAAAAGGGCTGCTAAAATTGATAAAAATTTAACTTGACTAACATAAGATTGATGCCTTTGTAGATCATCAGGAGCATAAATGTTTATTTTAAAAAGTGAGAGAAGTCTTGTTTGGGGATTCACATTTAATGAACCACTGCCTAAAAATAAATGCCAGCATGTTAGAACAGGCTACCAAAATATCCCTGATTCTTACTGAATACATGAAGTGGAAAAAAAAAA
>NW_011888942.1:727840-730329 GCF_000151845.1 Pteropus vampyrus
TTTAATACTTTTGAGTGACCAGTTCCTACTGGCCAAGAATAATCAGAACAGGTCAGTTTGACAACTACACTTTTCAGAGATCAGTGAAAGAAATAGATGAAAATGTAACTGGTGATAAATGAGCCTGTAGTAACAATTGACTATAACACGAGTTTTGAAATATGTAAAAGGAAAGCCTGTGAAGTGATGTGAAATTTTCAAAATTTATCAAAAAGAATGGTGTTCCTAGCATCTTATCCAATTTCATACAATATTCTTGTTCTTTCTAAATTTTTGTTCTCCCACCAACAATCTCATATAATTTTGTTTTAATCCTCCTTTTAAAGCAATATTTAGAGCAAAGTGAAGTGCTTACTATGTTACTTTTTAAAGAAGTACTATGTGCAGTTAGTGTTTCAACATTTTAATTCATAATTTAATTTCATTTTTAAAGTTATTTATGAAACATCCATCTCATGAAACTCTGACTCTAATTTTCATCTGTGCCATGCCCCCAATACTTGATTTGTCTTATGATATCAATCAATCTTAAGAATCTTAAACAAGTCACCTAACTTCAATAAACCTCACTTTCCCCAGCGAGATTTTTTATTTAACATGGCTATAAATGGAATCCATATTATCTTGCATTTGGAAGATATATTACCTACTTGATACTTGAATCCCCTCCAGACTCCCTGTCATTGTGGTAATGCTCTTTGTACAAAACCTAGTACAAGCTTACAATGTAGTCCATATCTGAAGAACTCTGACTAACAAATGCTTTTTCATTAATGAATATACTACATTGATTAATAATTGACCATCATTAATTAATTACATTGATCCATTAATTGAACATTGATGATTTACATTGATTGAGGATAAGATCAAGATATACAAATGTAATTTCTGTTCTAAAGAGAAGATATTTATGTAACATATGTGCAAAACAGCTATGTAAAGTAAATGCCATTAACACACAGGTATTAATTTATGACAAATTAAGTTGAAATGTTAAACTAAATTCAAACTGTGTACCTTATTATCAATCTTCGTATTAAAACCACATTAGTTTTCTCAAGATATAGCTTTTAGGACTTTGCTAAGGTTTTTTTTCTGACTCACTGATTCTCAAGATTGGAATATTCCATTCCATTCTCTCTGTTCATCTAAATTCTACTCCTGTATCAATGACTATGTCATTATATACTTACTCTGCTATTTTTTTTTTTTTTTTGCCTAAATCTGAAGAAATATCTCTTGGCTTAGAAGAATTATCATATTTACTATTAAATTATGGGTTATTTGTTCTGTTTAGGATGTACATGTGTACAACTTAATATGGACTTCTTTTTAAAGAAGTAAGAGCCAAGGTACCCTGACCTCACTCTCCCTAGTAACATTTAGGATAAAAGAAAAAAATTATACCTTTGGGAAAATTAGAAAATATTCAGATGTTAAAAAACAATATAAAAAAGGGCTGCTAAAATTGATAAAAATTTAACTTGACTAACATAAGATTGATGCCTTTGTAGATCATCAGGAGCATAAATGTTTATTTTAAAAAGTGAGAGAAGTCTTGTTTGGGGATTCACATTTAATGAACCACTGCCTAAAAATAAATGCCAGCATGTTAGAACAGGCTACCAAAATATCCCTGATTCTTACTGAATACATGAAGTGGAAAAAAAAAATCAAAAAATGGCAGAGCTAGTGGAGGACATATTCATGCACTATATTTTATATACATATTTTAGGTGTGGAAAGACAAGGAAGAAAATGCAGCATTAACTTAAATAAATGACTAAATTATTATGTCAAGTATTCTTGACCAAAAAAGAGTAAATAGTTTGTAAAAAGTATTTAAGATATCTTATGGAAATTTAACTAACTTCTCCATCCATGGAGGAGTTATGGGCATCCTGAGACAAAAAAAACCATAGAGGAAAGATTCAAGGAAAATAAAGCCAAATTAAATGAAAAGAAAAAGATTTTAGGATAAAAAATAGATATAAATAAGACAGATGAAGAATCCACATATGCATAATTGGTATACTAAGAGAATAGAAATGGAAATAGAAATAGAAATAAAAAAATGAAAAATAGCATTTCCTTTTGAACAAGAGATATGAATCTACAGATTTAAAGTACAAAATTTTAAATAAACTTTGCAACAAATGATTGACATTATAAATTATACATAGTTTGTTTTTGATCTTGGAAGATAATGTAAAACTCATGACAATCAAAGACAACAACAACAACAAATACAGAAAGGATAACTTCTTAACCTCTTGGGAGTCCTCCCAAACATAGAAAAATTATTGTCTATAAGTTAGTTCCAGAAAGTCATCAAAGAAGAAAAACAAGAGAGCAAATAAATTTTAACCCTGAAATTTTATAGCTAGCTGATATAGTATTTTGTTAAAACCACATAATTATGTGTTCCAACATGTACAAGTATGAGGACTGATACATTCAGGTACAATTCTTGAGAAATTTGCTCT
>NW_011888942.1:731419-735245 GCF_000151845.1 Pteropus vampyrus
CATGTACCCCCATAACCCAAATCTGAAAGGAAGCCTGCTCTGGGTTACAGCAGGAATCCCTTATCCAGACTGCCCAGTAACTGGGCCATGGTAATTTTAAAGATTTTGAATACTCTTGAACATAAGTTAAAAATACTGATTTTTCTCATTTTCAGAAAAGAAGACCTTTAGTTATCTTCTAAAACAGATCATTTAAAAACATTGGTTTATGAAGTAAACTGGCTGTAGTTTGTCTACATTATTATAATGAAAAAAGCACATACATTCAGGCTTTATAATTTTTAAAGCATTTTCAAGTACATTATGTAATGTGATTCTCAGAACAAACTTTTTGGGACAGTTAAAATGCATTAATGGATGGCAGAGCTGAGATTAGAATCCAAATCTACAGTCACTTAAATTGGTAAAACACTCAATCTGTACAACACTGCTTTGTTTATAAAAGAGATTAAGATGGATTCAATTAAAGAAAGAGGAAAGTTAAAGACAAGGTAAAAAAACACATATTAAGGAAAGAAAACATTTCCTAGTGTGTTTTATCTCTATAATAAAACTGACTAGTGCTTGAGATTAGGTATCGCATGTTACATTCTGATATTCTCAACATGTTCAGAATAACTCAGTAGATGAGTAGTGAGTAACTCAGTAGATATTCAAATGTGTGTTTATCATTTATAATTCTGCTTTATTTAGAAAACGTTAACTTATTTTAGATATCGTTTAAGAGAAAGCAAGACAGTGAAACAAATAGCTAATTTTCTCTCTCTCACATACACACACAGAGAGCTTCTTGCCCTTTAAATAATTAGAAGTCTACTGTAAAATATATTGGCTTGTTTCTATTAGCTGGATTAAATTTTAGTATCAAAATGTATTCTTCATGTATTTTTGTTCACTGGAACTCCAGATACAAATAAGAATAATTATAACTTTTCTTGGTAAGAACATTTTGTTGAAATTAAGAATATAGGAGAATAGTCTTAAATTAAACTTAATTTATAAAGCAATAATTTTATATTAATTTTTTGGTAAAATCTTTATGTTTTTACTGACATAAATCTGTTGTAAATTTTTTGGAGACATGCTTTATGTTATTTTATATTCGATGTCTGCTATTGGTACAGAGATGTCTATGTATAGTATAATGATACAGTTTTCAAATACTAGCAAAATAATTTAAAAAGTAAATGAACAGAAAAGATGATATAGATTTAGTCAAATTGGCTAAGTACTGCACATTGTATCAGAAAAAGCAGTATCAGTATAACAATTATTAAGGTAAAACTCATATCCTCAAAGAGCATATAAACCATGAACATAAAAAGTAAAGATAAAAGAATAATTCAAGCAACTAAACTATGTAACAAAATCCAAGCAAGCCCTGTAATTTTGCAGATGTTAACTGAAGAAAGTGTTTATTCTATTAAGGTATAAGGTAAGAATATGTCTTTATCAAGGACAGGAAAGTTCTGGTAAAGATGGTGGAGTAGGTAAAAATTGTTCTTGCCACCTCTTGTGACCACATCAAAATGACAAGTAAACTACAG
This sequence comes from Pteropus vampyrus, assembly GCF_000151845.1. NCBI lineage: Eukaryota > Metazoa > Chordata > Mammalia > Chiroptera > Pteropodidae > Pteropus > Pteropus vampyrus. Next base: position 732,967 of record NW_011888942.1, read on the forward strand.
AACAGCTATAATTGGGAGTCACCTGAAGTCTGGCTGAACAGAACTCTATAACTGGGGACACACAGAAGAGACCACCTTGAGACTGGTAGGAGGAGAGGAGATGTGGAATGGATTGGTCCCACACCCACATGTGGTGGTTGAAAATTGGGATAGATATCTTGGCTGTGGAGGTCTCCCCAGAGGAGTGAGCTCTCCCAGACTTACACTAGGCTCCCCAGACCAGGGTTTCAGTATCCAGAAGAGAAGCCCAGGAAGCACAGAGAGTCTCAAACAAGATGAGGCCCACACCAAGACATATCATCATTAAAATGCCAAAGATTAAAGACAAATAAAGAATATAAAAGCAGCAAAGAATCTAGTTACCTACAAAACTAATCAAGGAGCACCTCATAAAGTATATAAATGTCTAACCACTATGCTATATATATGAAACTAATATAAAATAATATCGAATGTCAATTCTAATTGAAAAAAATTTAAAATAAAAATAAATAAGCAAAATAAAGCAGAATTATTAACAATTTCAGAGTGGATTTGCCCTTCCAATTCTGTGGCTATGCTCCCAAAAGCAGTTTTCATGACTTATATACCTCTGAATTCCCAGTAAGTGACAAAGTATCAAGCTTACTGGATTGCTTCTGCTTAAATGAACCCTCTCTTCTAAATCTTCCCCATAGGAATATGCAAAGTAGATTTCCTATAAAATTACGTGTGTGCAAGCATTTCAAAAAGTGTACAACATTGTGAAGGAGCTATGTTGGTAGCAGTGTTACCTCACCATTTAGCTGTTTATTTTATGACTCTTTTGAGATTAAGGCCTAGAAGATAAGAATCATCATTCTGTGGACCCTTTATCCTCTCCTGAATGAGCCCTATGTAGTCTTAGATACAATACAGATTTCCATAAATGCTGAAAGAATAGAAAACAATCCCTAAGTATTCTGTAGGAATTCAACATCATTGCTTAATTGATTTAAAGCATCAGTCACTAAACTTTTTGGCACCAGGGGCTTGTGCTCCTATGAGAACCTAATGCCTGATGATCTGAGGTGGACCCAAGGCAGTGATGCTAGAGCTGGGGGAGTGGCTGCAAATACAGATGAAGCTTGGCTCACTTGCCTGCTGCTCACCTCTTGCTATGAGGCCTGGTACAGACCATGGACCAGTATTGTTCTGTGGCCCAGGGTATGAGGACCCCTGATTTAAAGTATTCACTTAACAAGGAGATCAGAATCTTAGCTTTCCCAGGAACTTTCTCAAAATATCCCTTTGAGAAATAAGCCCCTTATTCTTTATTTTCCCTCACACTTAAGTGCCTCTTCAAAGCAAAAATCTCATTGCACATTATTAGGAAATGCAAAACAAAACAGAAGCCTCTTAGAAGTAATAGCAAAATAGCACACTACTTTAAGTAAGGTATTTCAATATTTATTTCATTTAAAGTGGGTAAAATATTCCTTTTTCTAATTACAGGGTGTTTTTTGTTTGTTTGTTTGTTTGTTTGTTTTTTATAAGCACATTGTCATGCCAAAAGAAGTGATGAAAATTAAAGGCATATAGGTTTTAGAAACAAATAGAGACTTTTAAGGAATATTGTAGATATCTAAGTCCAAGATCTGCAATTAATAAAATTGAGAGTCCCTGTTTAGGCTACTCTGCCTTTTTTGGGTATCAGCAGTATGATCCAAATCTCCATTGGAGATGCCCCTGATTATAAAGTAGAATTGAATATGCATATGTACCATATGAAATGATAAGTATTAATTCTTCAAATCATGTCAGCACAACCTCAGAGACTGTATGATTGCCTTGTGCCTTTCACTTTACAAAGGCATTATTAAAGCCTCATAGTTTTGAAGAAGATGGATAACTAGCTGAACAATTCTTGTTTATAACAAATTAATTTAAAAGTAACAGGGGCGGAATGTTCTTCAAGCGATTTTTAATATCACTCAATATTCTTAAAGACGCTTAAGTTATTGGAGCACTTTTATTTTAAATATCTGAATGTCAGTAAGCTGGTTTAGATTTCATTAAAGTACTTATTAATTCTACTGTAATTACTGTTTCACCATCATAACGCATTGACTATTGCTACAGCCAAGCAGCCAACTGTGCAAGAAGGGGATTCATGTCAAGTTAGAATTTCTGTAAAACTCCCTATTGTACACTATTGTCCCTTTAATATTTCATAGGCCTATATGTAGCTGTTAAATTATTCAATCCACCTCCGTTTCTTGAACATCACATCTTTTTTAATATGGGTATTGTCAAAGGGC
>NW_011888942.1:735295-739916 GCF_000151845.1 Pteropus vampyrus
CAAAAATCTCATTGCACATTATTAGGAAATGCAAAACAAAACAGAAGCCTCTTAGAAGTAATAGCAAAATAGCACACTACTTTAAGTAAGGTATTTCAATATTTATTTCATTTAAAGTGGGTAAAATATTCCTTTTTCTAATTACAGGGTGTTTTTTGTTTGTTTGTTTGTTTGTTTGTTTTTTATAAGCACATTGTCATGCCAAAAGAAGTGATGAAAATTAAAGGCATATAGGTTTTAGAAACAAATAGAGACTTTTAAGGAATATTGTAGATATCTAAGTCCAAGATCTGCAATTAATAAAATTGAGAGTCCCTGTTTAGGCTACTCTGCCTTTTTTGGGTATCAGCAGTATGATCCAAATCTCCATTGGAGATGCCCCTGATTATAAAGTAGAATTGAATATGCATATGTACCATATGAAATGATAAGTATTAATTCTTCAAATCATGTCAGCACAACCTCAGAGACTGTATGATTGCCTTGTGCCTTTCACTTTACAAAGGCATTATTAAAGCCTCATAGTTTTGAAGAAGATGGATAACTAGCTGAACAATTCTTGTTTATAACAAATTAATTTAAAAGTAACAGGGGCGGAATGTTCTTCAAGCGATTTTTAATATCACTCAATATTCTTAAAGACGCTTAAGTTATTGGAGCACTTTTATTTTAAATATCTGAATGTCAGTAAGCTGGTTTAGATTTCATTAAAGTACTTATTAATTCTACTGTAATTATTGTTTCACCATCATAACGCATTGACTATTGCTACAGCCAAGCAGCCAACTGTGCAAGAAGGGGATTCATGTCAAGTTAGAATTTCTGTAAAACTCCCTATTGTACACTATTGTCCCTTTAATATTTCATAGGCCTATATGTAGCTGTTAAATTATTCAATCCACCTCCGTTTCTTGAACATCACATCTTTTTTAATATGGGTATTGTCAAAGGGCCTGAAATGTGGTTGTCTACAGGAAACCTGATGCTGCATTAGGATGCATGAACTGAACTCAGGGGGAACTGAGTCTTTTCAGAGCATTAAACCTACATTCTCGTTGTGTATCTTTGTAAGGGAAGAGGATATCTGTGCTGGGAAAAATAGCATGTCTGATAAAGTATTGCTTTTCCCAAATTAAATTAGTAAAACTTTCTCTGATAAAAAATAAATAAATAAATACAGATGTTTGTGTCTTAAATATTTTTTCTAAAATATTTTCATTTATTTTAGTCTAAATTATTAAATAGAAAGAGATGTCTCCCATATCTTTGTGTCTCCTGAAGTTTTAGAGGGTTGCTTAAGCCTCATAAACATGTAACAGTGAACTACTCTTCCCATTGCAATAATATATTTTTAAACTAGAACAAATAAATCAATTGGAAATTTGAATCCTGAGGGTTATCCATGCATTAAAGAAGGTAGGATCTGAATCCAAATTTTAAAAATTTCTAATAAGAGCTCAAAGAGTGTGCTACACACTTGATCACCTTTTATGGCAATTTAATTCTCAAAAGTCTTCAGAAAAAGAACTATACAAAATTATAACATTACAGATGAAGAAAATGATGTTAAAAGTGTCAAATTTCTCGCTCAAGTTCACATAGCAAGTAAGTGGCAGAGCTGGGAATAAAAAATATTCTTAACTCTGAAAGAACCTATATACATGTTCACCATTCTGTTTGGTTGTCATTATTACCATCATTACTGCAAATCAGCTACACTGAAAGCTAATTAAAACACTCCTAAGCAGATTATTAATTTATTGTGGGCATGGTACGTAATTTTAGTATGAGTATATTAGTTGCTTATTTGGATTTTTCAGTATTTAATGTATTAAGTGTAATAAATATATATTTATTATATTTAAAAATATAGAGTATTATTCTGAAACTTGAAATCCATTGCCTGCTAGGATATATTTAAACTACATTATCTTTGTGGTAAACCGACTATCACGTGAAAGGAAAAAAACAATTGAAAACCCCAAGCAGCATAATTTTTATTTCAATATTTTATTACCAGAATGGCCATTCTGAAAAGCTATTTTTAACTGTGAAAAATGATTTATGAAAAGATAGGTCAAATCTCCTATCACCATATATTTGACCCCCTTTACCCTTTGTCTACCTCACACACAATGCAATATACAAACAATACACTTTGGAATTATACACTTGAAATCTATATAATTTTATTAACCACAGTCACCTCAAAAATCTAATAAAATTTTAAAAAGGAAAAAAAATTAAATAAAAAAGAGAGGTCATAATTTACTTATGAAATTCATTGATTAATAAGTTTTAAAACAAATACTGTGTTTATACCTTGGTAAATTCCCACTGCTTCACACTTGAGATGTTAATAATTTGTTTGATGAATCTTGGAATCATCACCATGTATATTCTGTTCGTGTAAATGATTGTCAGAGGGACCTCTGTATTCTCATATATTAAAAAGGTGCTAATATTGTGAAGGTGTTAATTCTTCCCAATTTACTCTATAGATGTAATGCAATACCAATGAAAATTCCAGAAATTATTTTATGAGTAGCAAGAAACTAATTCTGTTTATGTGGAGAGGCAAAAGATTCAGAAAAGCCAATACAATATTGAAGGAGAACAAAATTGGAGAACTGACTACCAAATTTCAAGTGTTCCTATTGAGCTACAATAATCAAGACAGTGTTGTATTGGAGAAAGAATAGACAAATAAATCAATGAAACAGAATAAACAGTCCAAAATAGACCCATACATAGTCAACTGATCTTTCACAAAAGACCAAAGACAATACTATGGATAGTCATTTCAATAAATGGTGCTAGAACAAATGGACATCAACATGCAAAATAATAATAATAATCCAGATATAGACCTTACACTCTTTACAAAATTTAACTCAAAGTGAATTGCAGACCTAAATGTAAATGTAAAACAATAAAATTCCTAGAAGATAACGTAGGGGAAAACTTAGATGACCTTGGGTATAATGCTATCTTTTAGATACAACACCAAAGGTATGATCCATGAAAGAAATAATCGATAAACTGGACTTCATCAAAATAAAAAACAAAAACAAAACTACTGCTCTGGAGAAGACAATGTCAAGAAAATAAGAAGATAAGCCACTGACTAAGAGAAAATATTTTCAAAGACACACCTAATAAAGGATCTAAAATATATAATGGATTCCTAAAGCTCAAGAATTAAAAAAAAAAAAAAATTAAAAAGTGAGCCTTAACAGATACCTCATCAAGGAAGATATATAGATGGAAATGGAAAATAAGCATAAAGAAAGATGTTCCACACCATATCTCATCAGAGAAATTCAAATTAACGATCAATGAGATATCACTATACACTTATTAAAATGTCCTAGATTCAGGACACTGACAATACTAAATGCTGTCAAAGGAACTTCATTCATAGCTGATGGGAATGAAAAATGATACAGCCATTTTAGAATATAGTTGATGTTTACTTATAAAACTCAGTGTACTCTTACCATACAATCCAGCATTGACATGCCTTGGTATTTACCCAACAGAATTGAAAACTTATGTCCACAAAAAAGCCCACTCACAAATGTTTACAGAAGTTTTGTTCCAATTGCCAAAACTTGAAAGCAACCAAGATATCCTTCAGTAGAAATGGGTTAATAAAATGTGGTACATCCAGACAATGGAATATTATACAACACTAAAAAGAAAAAACTTAACAAGCCATGAAAAGATATGAGAGAAACTTTGATACATATTACTGTGAAAGAAGCCAGTATGAAACTTTGATACATATTACTGTGAAAGAAGCCAGTATGATACAAGTGAAAGAAGCCAGTATGAAAAAGCTATCCACTGAATGATCCTAATCATATAACATTCTGCAAAAAGCAAAACTATAAAGATCATTAAAAAGATCAGTGGTTGCCAGGAGTTTCACAGAGGGGAAGAATGAACAGGTGGAGCACACAGGGTTTTAAGACAGTAAAAATACTGTGTATGATATTACAATGATAGATACATGTCATCATATATTTGTCCAAACCCAGAAAATGTACAACATCAAGGGTGAACAATAATCTAAACTATGAACTGAGGATGATTATGATGTTTCAATGTAGGTTCAATTGTAGCAAGTGTACCACCCTGGTCAGGATGTTAATGATGGGGGAGGCTAGGCATGCAAAAAATCAAGAGGAAGGCTATATGGTAAATCATTGTTATCTTTCCCTCAATTTTGCTGTCAATCTAAAACTGCTCTAAAATACAGCCTTCGTGAAAATTGTTTAATAAAAAAGAAATCAAAGTGCTTTTCATATATCTTTGAAGAAAGAACAGTGAGCTTAAGGCCAGAAATCCTTTATTTAAGTTCAGATATTGTACCTTATATGAGCTACTTTCTAGCATATTCTAATGCAAGTATCTTGGAATTTATTTACTCATTTATTTATTCTATGCCTTTATTCATGACTCTCAGTGTCCTAGATTCTTAATAGTTATGATGATATTATCTGAGAATACAAAAATCAGTTAGACATATTTCTTGTTTCTAATGAATTTGGAGATCACAGTCTGACATGACAAACAGACTTATATGCCAAAAGCTGTTAGGTGCCATTACCTATAA
>NW_011888942.1:740661-741862 GCF_000151845.1 Pteropus vampyrus
AGTGTGATCAGGAAAAGTATCACTGATTAATTGCTTTTCAGGCATAACATTAAAAAAATAAAGGAAAAAGCTATGCAGCTATCTGGGCAAATAGTATTTCAGGCAGAGGGAACAGCAAACACAAAAGCCCTACTTTTAGAGTCTACTTACCTTAGGAAAGCAACAAAAATAGTGTGGCTGAAGCTGCATAAGGGAAAAAGGAGACCTTATTAAACTCACAAGTTTCCACTTAGTTTTATCAATATGGAAGTTCCATATTCCCAGAGGACATTAAAACAGTAGTATACTGGTAAATATCTAGTAAACAGCTCCCAGGGGGGAAAAAAAGGGAAGGGAACCTGATTAATACATTTACCAGTTCCCACATTGTAAAATACACCCACTATGATGATTTTAAGGTAGCAGTATGATGTCACTGAACATGGAGGTCGAGAGAGGTTTACCTATCAGCTCTTGAAAGCCAGTATGAGCCAGCTCCAACACACCATTGCATTCATGCCCCAGTATCTGTAAAAACTTAGATTAATGCAGAGGAGAATATTGCACAATTTTGTGTATTAAATTGAGCAATTATTGACATTTTGAATAAATAAAACTGTAGAATAAGTGCTATAATTGTTAATGACAGACAACTAAGACTGTAAATATTTATTAAGTGTAGCACTCTGTATCAGAAAGACAAATCTAGTATTCAAGTTGCATATTTAGTCTTGTCATTTTTGTAGTAACTGACTTGAAAACATTTTAGAACTCTAAAGTCATCATCTTCACCGAATGACATTAAGTATACTCACTTTAATAGTCACGATATGACATGTATCAACTTTAATGAACAAATTGTATAGCAAAACGTGGCTGGAAATGCTAATAGTAATTCAATGCATAAATAGATGGAAATTATTGTGACAAAACTGGTGATGTTTTTAGCCTCAATCACTCATCTTTCATGAACTCATTAAAAGTGTTCAGTTGTAAAGAAAAATAACAAAATTATGAGAAAATACCAGAAATGCTTCATCTCAGAACATATCTAAAGAGACAAATTATAAAGAAAAACAAAGGCGAATTTATGTTTTAATTTAACTTAAGAATCTGCATTCAAATTATATAAAAAAAGATGTAAGAAGGATTTTAAGATAATGTCGATGAAAAGAGCATATTTTTAAGCTTTTTCATTTAAAATATTTTCAGTCTTACAACA
>NW_011888942.1:744517-745860 GCF_000151845.1 Pteropus vampyrus
ACACACACACACACACATACAAATTTAAAGAGAAAAGGATACAATCTCATGATAGTAGTTATTAATATTTATGCTCCCAATAATACAGCAATAGCTTTCATCAAACAGAAGGGACAGCAGATTAAAGAAAAAATAGAAATATAGTAATGTGAGAAAACTTTAATATACCTTCCTTATGAACATAGATAAGGTAGACAAAATAAATCAATAAACATAAGCAGGCCTAAATATCATAAATGATAAGGAAGTTTTAAAACATCAAATTCTGAACTCTTATAATAAATAATTTTGTTCAAGGTCATATTCAGAAATGTCGTCCATGTATACAGATCATAAAGAAATCCTTGATATAGTTTAAATAATACAAATAATACAAATAGCATTTTTTTCATAATACATTAAAATTCTAAATTAAAAACAAAATTAAAAGTTTCTTCTACATGGTATTTTTAATAAAATTAAACAAATCTTGGGGCAAAAGGAAAAAAATAATAAGATAGCAGACTTTCCTGAATGTAATGATAATAACAACATATATCAAAAGAGCTAAAGCATTTATTTGAGAAAACAGTTTACCATTAAATACCCATATAAGTAAAAGTAAATAAAGTAACATACATGAATTAAATACCTAACTTCAAAATATAGGAAAATAACATTGTAAAGCAAAAGAGAAGAGAGGCAAAGAGTTAATGAAGATTAAAATGTATAAAACAAACAAATAGAAAAAACATTAGGAAAATAAGATTACCAGTCTTAGCAAATTAAGATCAAGAATGCACAATTAAATTTGAATTTCAGATAAACAATAGGTAATTATTAACACAAATATGCCCATAAAACATTGGGAGCAAATGTATGCTAAAAACAATGTTTTTCTGACATTTAAATTTAACTGGGCAACTATAATTTACTGACAAATCTAAATAAATACAAAAAATGATTTGTTGTTAAAAAAATCTACAAACTAAATGAATCACTAAGAAATTCAACCAAAAGGAAAAACAAACAGAGGAACTATAAGTACAATAATTGAAAATGGCAAGTGTGAAAAACAAACAAGAAATTTATAAGTTTGCTCTTCACAATTCTAGCTAAAAAGCACATTTTTAAAGAAAAGTTAAACTCTCCAAAATTTACCTCTGCAGAGATATAAAAATCTAAGGTAGCCAAATACCATACTAAAAGAAGGGAATAATTAATAATTTTTTTTAAAATCAAAATAAACATAATACTGTAGTAGAATTCAAGTTTTGAAGAAATACATACCCAGCAGAAAGCACCAGGCTCAGATTTATAGGAATATTTTAAGAAGATAATCATAATGCTACTTAAACTTTTCC
>NW_011888942.1:746795-748129 GCF_000151845.1 Pteropus vampyrus
GTTTTTCTGACATTTAAATTTAACTGGGCAACTATAATTTACTGACAAATCTAAATAAATACAAAAAATGATTTGTTGTTAAAAAAATCTACAAAATAAATGAATCACTAAGAAATTCAACCAAAAGGAAAAATAAACAGAGGAACTATAAGTACAATAATTGAAAATGGCAAGGGTGAAAAACAAACAAGAAATTTATAAGTTTGCTCTTCACAATTCTAGCTAAAAAGCACATTTTTAAAGAAAAGTTAAACTCTCCCAAATTTACCTCTGCAGAGATATAAAAATCTAAGGTAGCCAAATACCATACTAAAAGAAGGGAATAATTAATAATTTTTTTTTAAATCAAAATAAACATAATACTGTAGTAGAATTCAAGTTTTGAAGAAATACATACTCAGCCGAAAGCACCAGGCTCAGATTTATAGGAATATTTTAAGAAGATAATCATAATGCTACTTAAACTTTTCCAGAGCGTAGAAATGAAATGAAAATGTCCACATTGGTTTTATGATGCTAGTACATATTGATACTAAAACATGAATACATTGTACCATTAAAAAAAAAAAAAACTACAAGTAATCTAACATGCATATTAATGAGCAATCACACATAAAATATTTGCAAACGGACCAAGAACATACTAAAGAAAAGCAAAAACAAACAAAAAGAGGATATTTTTTTTTTAAAGTTATGAGGATAACTAAATGGGATTTATTTCAGGAAAGCAAATGTGGCTCAATATAAAGAAGTACAATAATATAACCCATTCCATTATTAAACCTAAAGAAAAAATATCTTATGATAATTTACAGTTATATAACCAGTATTTAACATTCTTTAACCTCCGTAAATGTTATAAAATTTTCAAGTATAAAAATTGATAGATGTCCTTAATACACAATACATACACACATACATACATTCATACACATATGCACACAGCGTTATAGCAGGCTTCGAGTGAGTGTATTTCATAACAAGGAACCACTAGAGCAGTGGTCCTCAACATTTTGGCATGAGGGACCAGTGCTCCTATGAGACTAATTCCTGATGTTCTGAAGTGGAACTCAGGCGATGATGAGTTCCACTATTTGCAGCACTGGGGAGTGGCTGCAAATAGAGATGAAGCTTCGCTGGCTCACTCACCACTCACCTCCTGCTGTGGAGCCTGGTTCCTAACAGGCCACTGACCGATACTGGTTGGCAGCCCAGGGTTTAGGGACTCCTGCACTAGAGGTTTTCCACTGAAGTCAGATATAAACCAGAATTCCAACTACCTCCAATTCTACATAACATTGTATGGTGGGAATTGACCAATGTTATTAGATAAC
>NW_011888942.1:748179-751332 GCF_000151845.1 Pteropus vampyrus
GTTTTCCACTGAAGTCAGATATAAACCAGAATTCCAACTACCTCCAATTCTACATAACATTGTATGGTGGGAATTGACCAATGTTATTAGATAACAGAAACATTCAATCCAATAACTCCAAACCTTCAGTATCTCCCTAATGCTTAAAGAAACATATTGTCACTAAGCATCTAAATAATTCTATGGTCTGCTTTTGAACTACTGACATTTCTAGTCAAAGTTTTAGTTACCTCTTTTCATATTCCCCAAACAGCGATATTTTAACCTTCTGAACATTTTGCTCATTTCTTTTTGTTCATAGTTTCTTCCCTGTAAAATCACTTCTTAAGCTTCAGTCTCAGTTGATAAAATCCTGCCAGTATGTCAAGACCCTATTTCTATATCAAAAAGGACTCTTCTTTTGTAAAATTCCACATTCTCCTTTTGACTTTTCTTTATGTACTTGTTACTCTCTGTACTGAAATTCAGCTTGATTCTGTTTCCTTTTTCTCACTATTTAAAACTCATTGAAAGCAGGGAAGAGTTTGGGTTGTTCAAAAGCAGTTCAATTGGTTGGTTTTCTGAAAAAGAAAAGTTCTTCCTCTCTGGGAAGATTACCCTGACCAGTCATCTTTGACTTTATATTTGCAGTAATTGGGAGTTCCCCATGGTTAGATAATTCCATCTAAAAGTAACATTACTTTTGTCTATTGAGCTAACATCTTTATTTCCTGTAACTTTGGCCCACTGGCTCCAGTGTGTCTTCTGGAACAAGTAGAAAACACATGTAATCACCCTATTTTAATCATTCTCTTCTCGGCAAAATTGATTTCCAGATAAATAAATATCATAATTTGTATTTTTAGAATAGAAAGAAATATATTAATAATGATTATATTTAACACATTTTTCAAGGATAGTATTTAAAAGTAGTTATATATTTAAAAGATTTTTCCAGTTTTATTGAGGAATAATTGACATACATCTTAAAGGCATAAGCAAGATTATTTAATTTGCATATATTGTGAAATAATTACCATGTTAGGTTCAGCTAACATCCATTTTCTCATGTAGAAACAATTTAAAAAAAGAAAGAAGATAAAAACATTTTAATGTTTTCTTGTAATGAGAACTCTTAGGATTTATTCTAAACTTTTTCATGTATCATACAGCAGTATTAGCTAACATCGTCATGTTTTTCATTATATCCCTAGTACTTATTTTATAACTGGAAGTTTGTACTTATTGACCACCTTCCTCCAAAACCTTCTTCCTCTACTCCTCACCTCTGGTAAACACAAATTCATTTTCTTTTCTATGAGTTTGTTGTTGTTCTTTAGATTTCATATAAGTGAGGTCATACAGTATTTGTCCTTCACTGACTGATTTATTTCACTTAGCATAATACCTTCAAGGTACATTCATAATGTTGCAAATGAAAAAATTTTCTCACTTTTTATGGCTGAATAATATTCCAGTGTGCGTATGTGTATATGTATACACATACCACAAACTCTTTACCTATTCTTCCATTTATGGACCCTTAGATTGTTCTCATATCTTGGCTATTGTTGAATAATACTGCTATACACATGGAGATGTAGATATTTTTTCGAGATTGTAAAACAAATTTTTAAACTCAAAAACATTTAGAGGAAAAAGAAAGCAGAAACAAAAGGGTGCATAACATATGATTTAATTTTTATAAAATTATAGTGAAGACATAAATAATTTATTGTGGCATAAGGCAGATCGGTAGTAGGCTGGGGTTGATTGATTACAAAAGTGCAAAGGGGACATACTATGACTGTAGTTTTGTTGCAGAAACAAGACTGGCGAGAAACCAAGCACCACTCAGAGAGTTGGAGAACTCAAGTTTATTACAACAGCAGTCCCTGAAGAGCTAACGCTCTGAAGATCTAGGCCCCGAGCTCAGGGGTTACCTTACTTTTATAGGGCTTAATAAGCAAAGGCAATACATCTGTTATCTAGACAGAACAATTAAAGGAGAGGGTGAGACTTTAGTTGATTTCGAAATCACTCTGCCCTTCAGCCAATGCAGCAAGCATGTCTATAGAATCAGAACAAAGAGCTGATTACAAGGTTAACCATTTGAGTGGAAATTTCCTCTTCATTCCCCCCTTTTGATGCCCTTTAAATTCTTATAGGGCATCAGCCTCCTGATCTCCCTGGCCTAGGGGCTGGTATAAGGGTGGTCCAGATATCACAACCATCCGTAACTTTATGGACTCTAGGCATGAGGAGACAAACTTGACAACACAGTTTAGGATACAAGGACCAAATAAAAGAGCTATGAAGAGCATGAGGAGAGGACCTGCAAGTGAGAGAAGCCAGGAACCCCAACTCCATATTCTGGACCAGGACCACCATGACTCATTCAATTGTTGATGGATTAGTGTGTGCCCCTTCTAGGATATATGTGTTTGCAGGCAGATCCAGAAACCTCCTAACTAATTTTCCTGCCTAACTCCTTTCTAAGAGCCATGAACCCCTTTATTATTAGTATGGATGTTGAGGGATGGGAGGTCTCTTCTTCTGTATCTGCTTCCTGCTGAGAAGGGTCATAGTCCTTGCCTACTGAGGTTTCATGGAACTCTTTTTCTGCCTTAATTAGGGCAGAGTCTTTCATTTCCTATTGAAGTGCCACTTCAGTCTCTAGACAAGGAACTTCCTTCTCTTCCCTGTCTCAGTTATTAGACACCTTAAATACCTCTGGCACTAAGGCAGCACGTGAGGTTTGGGTCTAGGCCCGTGAGATTTGGGTCTAGGTCTTTTGGAGCTTCCTTTGAACATTGGGCACAGACCAAGTTTTGAAATGTATAGCCAGGAGTGTCTGGCCCTCAGACTTTGGGCCAATGTTAATATATTCTCTAAAAGTCTCAGAAAACTGGTTAAGGCAACATGAAACACTGAAATTATTTTGATTAAGCTTGGAATCCTTGTTTTCTACCCAGAAAACTTTTCCATAACATCAGTAGCAGACCAATAGTCTAAGAAACATTAAAACAATTCCGATTTTGCATTAGCTTACGTTTGGCATTTATATTTCTAATCTTGTTTAGCTTAATCACATAAAATTTTCTCTCAGGATTTCTCTTTATGTACCTTCTACCACTTTTCTCATTCTTTCAGTTTACCTCTTCCCACTCATTC
>NW_011888942.1:751382-753315 GCF_000151845.1 Pteropus vampyrus
CGTGAGGTTTGGGTCTAGGCCCGTGAGATTTGGGTCTAGGTCTTTTGGAGCTTCCTTTGAACATTGGGCACAGACCAAGTTTTGAAATGTATAGCCAGGAGTGTCTGGCCCTCAGACTTTGGGCCAATGTTAATATATTCTCTAAAAGTCTCAGAAAACTGGTTAAGGCAACATGAAACACTGAAATTATTTTGATTAAGCTTGGAATCCTTGTTTTCTACCCAGAAAACTTTTCCATAACATCAGTAGCAGACCAATAGTCTAAGAAACATTAAAACAATTCCGATTTTGCATTAGCTTACGTTTGGCATTTATATTTCTAATCTTGTTTAGCTTAATCACATAAAATTTTCTCTCAGGATTTCTCTTTATGTACCTTCTACCACTTTTCTCATTCTTTCAGTTTACCTCTTCCCACTCATTCAGAAATAACCAGCTTTAAGACAAACACCTTTCCTTCAATTCCCTTCAAAATAAATCTCCATATTTTATACCCTCTGTTACTAAAAGCATACATTTTCCTTTCCATCATAATTATAGTGGTTGAATTAAGAATTCTATTACATATAACACAGACAAATATAGATCAGAGGTCATGCATATACTCATATTCCCCCATCATCAGTATTCGTAACTTCCCTGAGGGTACATATCTATTTTCTTCAGGAAGCGATGAAATAGATGGGGTCTCGAGAGAACTCATTTCTCCTTCAGAGTCTGAGGGTGAAGGGGGAGAAAATTCCTGATTACGGAAATCTCTAGGAAGGCATTCCTATCATTGGACTAGCTAATAAATCGGAGTTTTGGTGAAGGAGCATAGAAGCTGAACTTTTACTGGCACAGTATTCCTGTCTTGCCCGAGCTTGCCATTATACGAAGCCACAGGATTAACTTGTTGGTCAATGTTTTAAATATCTCATCCTAACAAGGGAGTGGGGCAGCTTGGAACTATGAAAAACCCTGCTGAAAGATCTGATCTTCAAATTGGCAGGTCAGTGGTGGAGTAAAATGGTTGACTTTGCCTTCCCCTTTCGCTCCTATGATAATTGTAGTTTATGAGGAGGATTTTCCTGCAAATGCAGGGAGAACGGAATAGGTTACCCCTGTATCTAAAATAAATTGAATTTGTTTACCCATTACATCCAGAGTTACCTGGGGTTCCTTGGTAGTGATGACCACATTCCTGGACAGGGGCAATGAGGATGGCACCAGGCCTCTTCAGTTACACAGTTCCCGGACCTGGGCTACTAGGGTGTTGGCTGGCCACCCTCCTCTCTGGGAGTGTGGACAATCAACTCTCCAATGCCAAGGATTAGTACTGGTTTCTTTGCACTTGCAGCATGGGCTCGGGAGCTTTTAGGTACAGTCTTTTTCCCAATGTCCTACTTTCTTTCATTTGAAGTAAGAACTCAATGTTTCCTTTTCCCCAGTCTCTTAAGGGATGCTTGTCAGGTACCAAGGGCCTGGTCAATTGTGACAGCCATAATCCTGCCTTGTCATTTTTCTTTATTCTGTTCTCTTCTTCCCTCTTCAAGATCTTGAGTGTTAAAGACTATGAAGGCCATATATACTATTTGGTTAGTCTATGGCCCCATTTGCAGCTTTTGAAGCTTGTGTCTAATATCAGGGGCTGACTGGCTAATAATGCTGGCCTAACAAAGCTAACCCTGCAGGGGAAGTGGGGACTACATTAGTATACCTCCTAAAAGATTCATCCAGCTAGCTAAAAAGCTAGCCAGGTTCTCATATTTTTCTTGAGTAATGGTTCTAAGCTTCCCATAGTTCACAGCTTTTGTATTCCTTTTTTTTTTTTTTTTCCTTCTTTTGATCCCCCCATGAGGGTCTCTAGAAATTTGGCACATCTAGCCATTCCCTCTTGGGTATTATATTTCCAATCAGGATCAGCTAACAGTACTACCTCTGTTCCAGGGGC
>NW_011888942.1:753365-786022 GCF_000151845.1 Pteropus vampyrus
TTCCTTTTTTTTTTTTTTTTTCTTCTTTTGATCCCCCCATGAGGGTCTCTAGAAATTTGGCACATTTAGTCATTCACTCTTGGGTATTATAATTCCAATCAGGATCAGCTTACAGTACTACCTCTGTTCCAATAGCATGGCCCTGGGGATTCCTAGCAAAGACCTTATCTGCCTCCTGACAGGCCGCTGTTAGAATGTGGTCCTTTTCAATGATTGTTACACTACAGAGCTGCAGATGAGCCCAATTGGACTCCATAGCCTTTAGAGAACCTTAAGGGTGCCCAGCTGTGGAGCCACAAATTTGTACCTAACCGAACAGGCCGAACAGGCTGCCCATTTTCTCACTCATTCACACACCAAGTTAAAACATTGCCTCTCTGCTTTGGAAGGCCCTGACGTCTTCCCTCGCTGAGAAGACCCTGATGTCTTCCTCCCTGGGAAGACCCTGATATTTCCCCCGCTGGAGAGACCCTGATGTCTTCCCCCACTGGGAAGCCTCTGACCTGTGTCTTCTAACTGAAGACTAGAAGATGATCAAGCTCCTCTTCCATCCAGAGATGAGACCTGACTAGCAGGCTGAGCCCCGGGCCTTACCTTATCCTATGGCCATTCCTAATGAGTGGGTCCGTCCCTCCTATGAGTCCACTCAGGTGCTCGGCCATCCTGGAAGTTGGGGCACCAGTCCGAAAGAGGACCTGGAATATTATCAGGTGGTGCACCTCCTCGTTTGTCTCAGAGCCTCTCTGCCCCAGCCTGACTGAGCCACCGGTCCAGTGGCTCAAATGGCCAGCATGGTTGAAATCTCGCTGGGGCCTCCAGAAATATTGTGAAACAAGACCAGCAAGAAATCAAGCACCACTCGGAGAACTCAGGTTTATTATGCTGGCGATCCCAGAAGAGCTAGCACTCTGAAGATTTGGGATCCGAGCTCAGGGGCAACCTTACTTTTATAGGGCTTAACAAGCAAGTCAATACATCTGTTCTTAACAAGCAAAGGCAATACATCTGTTATCTAGGGAGAACAATCAAAGGGGAGGATGAGTCTTTAGCTGATTTTGAGATCACTCTGCCCTTCCGCTTATGCAGCAAGCATGTCTGCAGAATCAGAACAAAGAGCTGATTACAAGGTTAACCATTTAAGTGGAAAATTCCTCTTCAGTTTGATTGGAGTTGTAGCAAACAGGTGAATGCATTTATCAATATTTATTGTGTTGTATATTTAAAATAGATACATTTTGTTACATGTAAGTTATACATGGAAAAGTTTATTTAAAAATATGTCAAAACAACATTAAAAAGATTATACACCACGATCAAGTGGGCTTCATCCCAGGGGCATAGGGATGGTTGAACATATACAAATCGATTAATGTAATACATCACATATACAAATTAAAAAATAAGAATCATATGATTATATCGATAGAGAAAAAGCCTTCGACGAGATACAGCATCCATTTATGATCAAAACACTTAACAAAATCGGTATAGAAAGAAAGTAACTTAAAATGATAAAGGCCATCTATGACAAATCCTCAGCCAACATTATACATAATGATGAAAAACTAAAAACCTTCCCTGTAAGATCAGTAACAAGACAAGGCTGTCCATTATCACCACTGTTATTCAATATAACATTGGAGTTCCTAGCAAGTGCAATCAGACAAGAGAAAGATATAAAAGGCATCCAAATAGGAAATGAAGAAGTCAAACTGTCACAATTTGTGAATGACATGATTCTCTATGCAGAAAACCCTAAAGACTTCACAAGAACACTACTAGAAACAATAAGCAAATACAGTAAATTTCCTGGTTACGAAATCAACATTCAAAAATCCATAGCATTCTTAACAATGAAGTGTCAGAAAAAGAAGTGGAAAAAATAATTTCATTCGCAATTGCAACAAAAATAATAAAATGAAAAATAAAAAAATGAATAATAAAATAAACAAATAGAACAAGAAATCATCAGATTTGTATGGAAACACAAAAGACCCCAAATTACCAAAACCATCCTGAGAAAGAAAGAATGAGGCTGGAGGCATTACTCTGCCCGATTTCAAATTATACTACAAAGCAACAGTAATAAAAACGGCATGGTATTGGCAGCAAAACAGACACACAGACCAATGGAACAGTATCGAGAGTCCAGAAGTAAACCCATATTTATATGGATAAATAATTTTCAACAGAAAAGCAAAGAACATACAGTGGAAAAAGGAAAGTCTCTTCAATAAATAGTGCTGGGAAAACAGGAAAGCCGCCTGCAAAAAAATGAAACTAGACTGTTGTCTATCACCACATACCAAAATTAACTCAAAATGAATTAAGGAGCTGAATATATGACCTGAAACACTAAAATGTATAGAAGAAAACATAGGAATGAAACTGAAGGACCTTGGACTTAAAGAGAATTTTATGAATTTGACCTCAAAAGCAAGGGAAATAAAAGCTAAAATAAATGAATGGGACTACATTAAACTAAAAAGCTTCTGCTCAGCATAAGAAACCATAAACAAGGTAAAGTGACAACCATCAGAATGCGAAAATATATTTGGAAGCAATGCCTCCTATAAAGGCCTGATATCCAAAATATACAAAGAACTCATATGACTCAATAACAACAAAAAGACAAATGATCCAATCAAAAAATGAGCAGAGGATCTGAACAGACACTTCTCCCTAGAGGACATACAAATGGCCAACAAATACATGAAAAGATTCTCAATATCACTAGCTATTAGAGAAATGCAAATCAAAACCACAATGAGATACAATCTCACACCTGTTTGAATGGGTATAATCAACAAGACAAGTAATAACAAGTGCTGGAGAGGATGCGGAGAAAATGGAACCCTCATACGCTGCTGGTGGGACTGCAAATTGGTTCAGCTGCTATGGAGGTTCCTCAAAAAACTAAGAATTGATCTACCATATGATCCAGCATTCTCTCTACTGGGTATTTACCACAAAGGCTTAAAAAAATCACATCCATAAAGATATTTGCACACCAATATTAATAGCAGCGTTATTTACAGTGGCCAGGACATGGAAGCAACCGAAGTGTCCTACAATAGATGATTGGCTAAAGAAGTTGTGGTACATATATACAATGGAATATTACTCAGCCATAAGAGGAGATGAAATACAGCCATTTGCGACAACCTGAATGGAACTCGAGATAATCATGCTAAGTGAAATAAGCCAGACAGAAAAAGTTGAAAATCACATGATATCACATATATGTGGGATATAAACCTAAAAGCAACAAAAGAACAGGACAAAGAAACAGAGACTCATGGACTATACACTAGTTGTTAGCAGAGGGTAGGGAGTAGGGGAGGGGGGCATAAATGGGGTAAAGAGAGTCAAATATAGGGGTGGTAGGGGTAGGGTGAAGTGGGTAGATATGGTAGCTGTAGGAAACTGGACTTTGGGTAGTAAACACACAATAGAATATACAAATGTTAAATTATAATCACACATGAAAATTATATAATTGTACATATAATTGTTATCTCAATAAACTTAATTAAAAATATCAAAATAATGTATCTTGTTTTCATTATTAAAGACAAGGAGTTGCTATAATGAAATAAATAATTAACAATTAATTGTTACGTGTAAGGCAGGTCTTTTAAGGGAAAAATTCACCTACATCTGTCCTCAAATTACATGATATTTGTATAAAACTTAGAGTTTATGTCTTAAGGCAAAAAAAAAGTTAGATTGATATCAAAAGTGTAATAAATTGGCATAAAATATTTTCTTAAATTGGTAAAAAGACAATGTTTCAAAAATATTTTTCAAAGAAACAAATATAAAATTAACATTATTGAGTTATTCTTAAAAACATTCAATTTATGTAATACCATATCATCTATGGTATATTTTTAGCCTTAATGTTATGTCAGAATACTATCCTCATAGATATATTAATTCATTGGTAGACAACAGAGGTTGGTTGTCCTTAGAACATTGCAATTATCGTTATCGACTTTGTTAGATTTGTATTTTTCCAAATATTTAAGAAATGCATTTGTTTTTTCAGTAATAAAACTCAGTAAGTAGTAAATTTTCAGGTGATTATATCAGGCACTGGTTGGAATCTTAATGTAGCATAATTTTACTTCTCAGGAAACAAAATAATCACCATTAAATTTACTGTCTATAGTGCACTAGTCTTTCAAAAATAGAATATTTCAAATTAGAAAAAGTTTTCAAGTTAGTAAAATGAGGTGAATATTATATTTATGAGGTATCAAGAGAGGATGTTATTAGCAAAAGCTACAGCCATCTAAAACCATTTTATAACTTGATAAAATAACTGTCAGGTGGTTCTACTGTTGTGCAAATCAGGGAAATAAAAAATGATGAATAAAGTGTAAACGAATCTTTTTTTATTAACAAGAAAAAAAATTAGCAAAATTGGGATAGATCTAATCTTAGATTAGTTGAAGAACATTGAAAAAACAGCCATTCATATTTTATTCATTATGTATAGGGGCAACTAGTATTAGGGGCCTAACATATAAAATAATTTTTGACATTCTCTATAACTACTAGTCTGTAAAAATCTATAAAATCAGAAGAAGTATTATTTATGTACAAATATATCACACATAAAGACCTTTAATATGAAAAATACCATACTAGAACTAAAATATTAAAAAGAGTATTACAGATACTTATCAAGAAAAAAAATTGTGTTTTGTTTCTGAAAATGGTAAACTAAGTTGTTTTAAATTAATGATTTTTAAGAGAATAAATGGAACAGATGAAAAAAATAGTTTAAAATTTTTGTTTTATGGTGTCAATATTAACATCGTATTTTGGAGAGGGAGGTGACAGAAGATAATACAAGTAAGAATAACATTTGGCACCATCTTTTCTGTACAAAACAGTGCCAACTTTAAAAGTCCATCCAGAGACTGAGACATTCAGAAGCTATTTCTGACTCTCCTATTTATGGGAAAACAAACAGTGAATAAAATGTAGGACCTGTCAAGGGGCTGGTAAATAAGCTACATTTTTAGTAGGGAGGCAGAAGAGAAATGCTCTAAGAGGAACTGTGAAATGGACTGTTTTTCACAAGAGCTAAAAACCAGCTTACCATCATTTCAAACCCTGATTGGTTTAACATGATTTTCACGTAGCCTGACTTTATAACAAAATATAAAAGAATATCCTTCTATGACCTAAAACAATGTGTAAAATTCTTCATATATTATGTTAAGCAATCAGTCAAAAATCATGAGACACAACAAAGGACTTAAACTGAAATAAAGAAAATTACAATAATTAGAAAGAGATTCTTAGGAAATAAAGCTAATGGAGTTATGGGACATAGATTTTAAATAACTGTGATTAACATGTTTAAGGAAAGAAAAGATAGATAGAAAATTTGAGAAGTAAAATAGCAAATACAAAGATCAAATGGAAACTTTAGAATTAAAATATATTTCAGAAGAAAATATTCAAATTGAAGCAAAGAGACAAATATATGGGGAAAAAAATAGAAAATAATGTAAAAGAAAAAAGTTGTGATGGACCTCCAAGGCTTCTAGAGAAGTTAACAAAAGCCAGCCAAATCTACAACCCTTTCAATCACTTTTGGCCTTACATCTTTAAATGCCAGAACTTCTGCATAACAAGTGTTTGCTGTTCCACTTATTATTCTTCACTATTCACTAAAGGTGAAAAATATACAATATGCCACGTGTTGTTGTCACCCTAACTTCTATCACCGGTGTGGTTTTTGTTACCATTTACAAGAATTTGCATGAAGTAGATTACTTGTGAAATGAGAAAATGGTGAAAGTGAAAGAAGGAAGATAGAAAAGCTAATAAAGTTCAGAACAACGAGCAACTAGAGTTCAATCTTATGGGATCCTTTTGGGACTTATGTGTAACGCTACTCAGAATTGCCATGCAGGAAGACAGGAAAACACTTTTTTCTAAGAGATTTTATGTCACAGGGCCTGAGTGTTGCCCCAGCAGCATAAATTTCCCTACACTTCTGGGTTGTGCTTGCACATAGCTGTGCAAACTCCATGAGTGTCAGAGAAAGCCCTCTTGTAGAGAAGAGAGACAGATTTTACGAGTTCAAACTGAGCTTTCTTAAACTAGGGACTGTTCATAGGCAAACTCAGATGGCCTGAATAAACATATACTGCTCAACAACCTAAATATCCATCAATAATAGAATAAAAACAAATTATGAAACATTTATATAATGGAATACTATACAGAAATGAGAATAAACAATCTACTACTACCCGCAAGAATACTGATGAATCTCACAAATATAATATTGAACAGAAGCCAAACATCAAATATTATTGTTACAACACAGCCCTTTTCAACGTATATGCAATTCAGAAATAAGCAAAATGGATCAGTGGTGTTAAAAGTCTGAATAGTGGTTAAATTTTTAGAAGAAAGACTAATAATGATTAGGAGAGGAAACGAGAGGGTTTATGTGATTATACCAGTAATATATTTCTTTAACTGGGCAATTGATTCATGTGTGTATTCACTTTGGGATAACTCATTGAGCTGTTCATTTGTAATCTGTTTTCTGTATATGTTCTTCTTCAATAAAAAGATTTCTGATATACATATATTATAAAATAATATATATAAGATAATGATATATATTATAAGATAATATATTTTATAAAAAGTTTTCTGATATATATATAATAAAATATACATATTATACACATACACACACACGCACACACACACACACACACACATGCCTGGTTTTTAAATTTGTCCTTAATCCCTTTCTTTCAAGTATCAAGCTTGCTAGAATAGAAATATTACTCTTCTTGAAGTTCATAAACAGCCCTAAAATTTCTAAATTTAGTGCAGTTTTCTCAATCTATATCTCATCCACTTATCTCTTCCATTGAATTGTCAAATATGTTTTGCTTCTCATAATTTTCTCTTCTCTTGGTTTCTATTACATTATGTTTTACTGATTTATGTCTTATCACTTATTTATTTCTGATAAAATATCTATTTTTAAAGCCTTCCACAAAGATAAACATATTCATATTTTGCACAAAAAACTTGTTTACTTCTCCACAGAATAATCTTTATTCTCTCCTATTGTTGTAAAACTGGTTATTTGGATAGGCTTTGATGTGCAATGAAGAATAATAGGTAAATTTTTATGGAATACCTCCTGGATTTTGGCACTAAAAAATTATGGAATAGGCTGTATGCATAATTATAGAGATACATAAACATGTATTTAGAATGACTGTCCTATAATGCTATAACAACTATTTTCTAATCTCTAATATGATATTGCTAAGAAATTTGTTCAAATTCAAATCTCCCCTTGATGTTAATGAAAAGGCTTTATTCTATTACCTTGCGATGAGAGAGATATTATTATTATATGAAATAATATGAGATAATACTCACAAAATTACTGAACCATCAAACAAAACTTTTATTCTGCAATGAATAGTCTTATACAGTCAATAATTTCTATATTATTACATATTTTAATTATTGTCAGTGCTACTACTTTATATTGTTGTGATGAAAATTCTGCATTCTTTTATATTTAGAACTAATACTTTCATTTAGATTTTAATAATTATATTTATGGGGACAAAGTTTATACAATATTAAGAATGTTAAGAGAAAAGTAGCAGAAATTTAAGAAAAATAAAGGAGTTCAAAAGGTAAAAAAGAAAAGTGATTTATTTTACACATTTACATATTTGTAAAGTGTTAATTATCATTTTAATAATATATGGAGTTACATTTATAACATACATAATATATGTCACATTACATTATGCATTGCAATATAAATTTAAAAATGATAATGTGATATAAATTTAACATAGCCAAGTTATAACGTATAAAGTTATCAACAGGCACATACAATGCCGGTGTCTTGCACTTTTGATAGTCAACTAAAAAGTTAGTCAAATCTATTACAATGATTAGTTTTTCTCTTTCAGACTATGAAAATATTAATATTATGTAAAGTTGCCAAGAGCATGAGAAAAGTGCCCTGTCATGTACTGTTATTAGTAGGAGTATCAATGGTTTTATCCATTTTGTGGAAATTTTTCCAAACTGCATATCTTCTGGTGTCTGTTACTAATTTCCGTGATCCTGTTTTTTTCAGCTGCCATGCATGTAAAAAAGAGGGAAATGAATTGATCCTCTCTGGCTTAGCAAAGAGAAGTTGCAGTTAATGATACTTTTAGTAAACATAGATGCCAATTTAAATATCATTACCATGGCAACAAATTAGTGGGAATTAGGGACTTTTAGAGCTTTAAGTTTATTTTTACACAGGATAATAATTTCTTAAGTTTAGATGTTTTATAATACCCCCTTTTAACACATTTTTTTCTAAGAATAATTTTATTCTGAAGAATAGTATCTGCTTTTCAGCAGCATCATGAATTTTTCAACTTTTGTCTTGCTAATATTTCTTTAACTATATATTAGAAGACCTGTAATTTTAAGACTAAGTACTAGAAAAGTATTACTTAGAGAAAGAAGCAGAGTTATGAAACCCAAAATTTCAGCATAGAAAATAAAGGGCAGGACGAAAATTTGAACAAATGGAATATGGGTCATGCATACTCTGCTGTAATATGCACATAAGCACAGACATGCATAGTTATAGATATAAGCATAGGCACAGACATAAATACATAGTAGTTCATTATAATATTTTCATTTAAATGAATCCTACTTAAATGTCCACCAATAGAGGACTCCTTATATAAATTATGATTTGTCAATATACACTTAAAACAACAAAGAAGGCTTTTTTTACATATACAATAAAATTTGTAAAAAAAAAAGTACATTGCAGAACAATATGAACATTTTGTTTCATTCTGTCAATAATCACAACCTTATTTCTGTACAGTAAACCCATCATTTCAATCATATCCAGACACCTGTTTCTTTTCAGTCCAAGAATTCTCATATCTGCTAGAATGCAGGCATACAGACATACTTCAAAAATCCTTAATTGATTGGTCTTCTTGCTTTCAAATTTTCCAGCTGGCTATCAGTCATGATATACCGTATTTATTTATAGTATTGAAAGAGAAATATTGTAAAACTACACACTATATTTTTATCTCACAGTCTTTTTGCTTTGACTAAAGAAAAAAATATATATTATATTAAAAAGAAAACCTGAAAGAAAAGACAGAAAAAAAAAAAAAAACTTGAGGAACTAGTGTCTTTAATACAATAAGGAGCACTATTCTAGATGAATTGATAATAACTTTCTGAAACAGGAAAACTTATTTGCTTGAAAGTGTAGTCTATATTGTTACAATATATACAGCTCATGTACAGGTATTATTTTCAAACTACTGATGATATATAACTTGTACCAATTTATGTTTACTAGTTTTAATATCAGCTATTACATATGCATTTTATATATGTGTAATATAATGTGTGAATATTTAGTAGCAAATTTAAAAGAATCAAAAAATATTTGAACTCTACCTAATTGATTAAAAATTTCAGCATTTTCTAGTTTTTTTTTTTTTCATGAGGCAAATAGTTTTAAATTATGCCTTATTTTGAATAAGTGATAATCATATTATTCAATATTCTACTTCAGACATTTTAATTACAAGAAATTGCAAGAACTCCTTCCTGGCTCATTAAGAATCATGACTTTTCCACATCAGTTCTTTATTTACCAGCACTAATTGATTTTTAGTTGGGCTGCCCTCAAGAAATATCCCCACTCCCAGTTGACTTAGCTGTCGTGCCAGGTTCATGTCAACAAAAAATCGCCATTAGGTATAACATACCGGAGGCTGGGCAGTTTCACTTGGAGGTGAGCTTAAAGGCAATAAACCACTTGCACAGCTCTAATGCTCGAAATTTATATATATTCTTAATAATTATATTGTCAATTGGAACAAAGTTTTTTTTTTATTTTACCTCATAAATATTTATTGAATTAATTCACTTTCCTCCTCCTCCACCACTTCAGCCAATCTAGCCTAAATTAACAGCTTCTATCTTTTTTAAAATTATTTTGATTAGTTTTCAAGTATACAGTACATTGGTTAGACATCTATATAGTTCATAAAACGATCCCCCCAAATGACCCTCCCCTGACCCTCCACCTAGACAACATGCTAACTGCATTCCCTAAGATGTGCTCCCCATCTTCGTGACCATACATCAGCTACTAATTTGTATTTCCTTAAACCTTCACTCCATTCTCCCAGCTCCCCAACCTTGCCTCAGTTCCATCACCAAAATGTCCACTGTATTTATGAGTCTGTTTTTGATTAATTTGTTCTTTTTATTCCTTAGATTCTGCATATAAGTGAAATCATATAGTGTTTATCTTTCTCTATCTGACTTAAATAACTTCTAGGTCCATCAAAGCAATATCTTTTTCCATCCCCTTCCTTTTATGTGTCTTTTGTCTCTATGTGTCTTTTAATCTGAAGTTAGTCTCTTGTAGACAACATGTAGGTGTCTTGTTTTCCTATCCATTCATCCACTCTATCTTTTAGCACTTAATTCTTTTCCATTTGAGGTACTTATTGATAGAAATGTAGTTGTTATCATGCTTTATTCCCGTTTTTGATACCTGTTTTTTTCTTTTTAAAGAAGTCCCTCCACCAAGTAATACTGATTTGGTGGTGATAAATTCCTTTAGCTTATTTTTGTCTGGGAAGTTCTTTATCTGTCCTTCAACACTAAATGATAGCTTTGCTGGATAAAGTATTCTTGGTTATAGATCATGGGTCTTCATCATGTCAAATATTTTGTGCCAAGACCTTCTGTTCTGCATATTTCTTTTGAGAAATCAGCTGCCAGTCTTATGGGTGTTCCCTTGTAGAAAACTATCTGCTTTTCTTTTACTGCTTTTAAGATTCTTTCTTTGTACTTAACGTTTCACATTTTAATTATGTGTCTTGGTGCGGACCTTTTGGATCCCTGGTTTTTGAGATTCTTTGAATTTCCTGGGTTTTATGTCCATTTCCTTCACCAGGTTAGGAAAATTTTCCATCATTATTTCTTCAAACAGCTGTTCAATATCTTGTTTTCCTTCAGGTACGACATTCAGATGTATATTTGGCCCCTTAATAGTGTCTCATATGCTCCTTAAATTATTTTTATAGTCTTAGCTTCTTTTTTCTTGCCATTCTGATTGAGTGTCCTTGGCTTTCCCATACTCTAGATAGGGCATTTGATCCTTTTCTTTATTTACTTTGTTTATTCCTTTTTTTATTCCATTTAATATACTCACATCTCAGATAATGTGTTCTTCTTTTCAGATTGGTTCCCTTTTATAATTTCCATTTCCATTTTTATGTTTTTTATCTCTTTGTTGAAGTTCTCACTGAATTTATCTATACCTCCCAAAAGTTCATTGAGCATTTTTATAAACAGTGTTTTGCACTTTGTATCTGTTAGATTACTTGACTCCATTATTCCTGGAATTCTGTTCTTTTTTCTCATATGGTTTCTTCTTCTTTGTCTTCCCATTTTGGCTTCCCTTCCATGTCTGTTTCTGTATATTAAGCAAAGCTCGTAAGTCTCCTGGTCTTATTAGTGTGGATTTGTGAAGTAGGTGTCCAGTGGCACAGACCTGAGAGGGGTTCGGCTGCAGGCCAAATTTAGCGCAAGCCTCTGCCCTTCCAGGGCTACCTGTTAAGATTCAGCAAGCAATCCACAAACGCTGTGCTTATAGTTGCCTCAGAAGGCCACACCAGAAACCGAGGCCAGCTTCCTTCAGTGTGAGTCTAGGTGCTGCTCAGCAAGCAGCACCTGACTGGCTGAGGATATACCTGGCTGTGCCTTGAGTGGAGCCATGAGTTGGGGGAGGCGGGGTTTAAGGAAATCCTCTGGGTGGAGTGACCTCTGTTATCCAGTTTGATGATGTCTCGCTAAGGCAGTGCTGTGTCTGCACACTGGGAGTGGGGAGAGCTCAACAGGGAACAATGGATACCATCGGCACTTCTGTACGGAATGAGTCTTACTTTGGCCCTCACTCCCACAATGTCTTCCTATAAGTCTCTGGTGCCCCCTGGTGCTCAGAACAAGCAGGTCCATCACCGTGAAAATCCACTCATAGACGTGGCTCTTTTGAGAGGCTTCTGCTGCTGCCTCCACTGCAGCCTCTGCCACAGCCTCCATCCCACTCAACCACTGGAGACCAGGTAGCCCCCCACCCCCCGTTCTTGCCTCGTCCTACCTTCTGCCATTGCAGGGTGATTTCTTGGATTTCTCTCTAGTTGTATGGCTTGTTCCTCTAGATCCCAGGCAATTTTTCCTCGCTGCTTGCTCCTTGTTTACGTCACAACTTTGATTTGGTCACCAGAGGGATGAAAAGAGCCTCTGTCATCTATGCCATTTCTTTCCCCAATTTTTGACACAAAGTTTTAAAGAGAGAATAAATAAAATGTGATTTTGACAATCTCGTTTTATTATCATTCATGAAATAGAAGAGAATGAATGTTAAAGACAAATGCTTTACATAGCAAGTGTTAAACTGTCAGACTACGGTGTATAAAACAATGTAGCGTATCCAATGGAGATTTCACGTTTTATTTTTACAACATTTTCAAAGATATATTGTAGAAATTAAGATAATAAAAGAGGTCAACATGATCTTTAAAAATGAGTAGCAGGTACAAGTAGATCAACATTAAGCACTGTTAACTTTGGAATGGACCAGAAGAAGTATTCAGTAAATGTCAATTGATTAATCAAAAGGTTATATTCTAGTGTAGGAGTTTCTCAACTGTTATAATAGAAAACATGTTACCAGAATAAATGGTAAATAGAAAATGGGCTTGAAAGATATTTTGAACAACTGATAGCTTTAGTCATTTTGAAAGCTGATGGTTAAAACAAGTATGCATTATTTTCTGTTCTATTTTTTAAAGCAGTACTGATGTTAGTCAGACGGAATCTCTCTAATTAAACAAGAGAAATATAAACTTAGTTGAAATTCTGTGGAGCATTAGTGTAGAATTTTAACAGGAATTCTTTGAATCTAGTATGCATAAATTATAAGGAAAGTAAGAGGTTATGACAAAAGTCTTTTCTAAAACCAGAAGGTCAAAAGTGTGATTGCTTATTGGGGGTGAAGGGCAGTGGATTTAAGAAGAATCAATATTTGAAAATATTGAAAGCAAGAGTTTTAGGTGAGAAAATCATCCTAAAAGGTGGAATGACATATATTTCACAGTGTTTTAATTTTATCCCACTTCTGAGCATTAACAATCACTTCAAAGTCTTCTAAACCCCTTCACACATGACTGGGTCCTGTCCTCTTCCATTTAGCTCTTGTAGTAAGATATAAGTGGTGCATGACTGAAATCAAGGAGGAAGATATTATGCTAAGAGATCCACGATTTCTTGGTTCAAATTTGGAATATATGAAAGTGGAAGAGTGCAAAATGTTGGTGTCGGTAGTATGTGGGGCAAAATGAAAGTTAACAACTAGAACCACAGCTACTGAGAAAAATTGAAAGTGAGAGAGCTAACAGAAACATCATTTAGGGAATAAATAACTTTTATGTCTTCAAGTTTTATTTTATGAAAACAAGTTTTATAACAAGTTTTATAGTTTGAGAATAAAATGGCTTTCAGTAAATTGAAAATATAAATATAAATGACATGACATATACACGTGTGGATTTCAGAGACTAAAAAATAAATACCATACCAATCAGGATTTCAACCAGGTCTGCCATATCCTTGGGATCTATGTATTTTTTTATTCCTTTAACAATTGATAAAAATGAATTTCATGTCACCCAATGACTAGAATCCAATGCTATAAACTCAAATTATTTCTTAATGACACTTCACAGATTTGTTTTTTAATGTTATATAGCTTTGCTTGCCTTCAATTTGTCAGGCCATGACTTGGTTAAACTCAGTTCCATTGAGTGCCTACCTACTTAAATGAATAAAGAATAAACTTCTAGTTTCAAAAAAGTAATATTTATAGTAATAATATCTTCTCTCTCCCTTCTAATGTTCTAATTGGTTATCCCATTCTCAAAGATAAATACTGTTTACATATTGGTATGTATCATCTCAGACCTTTTCTCTATGTATAATCTGAAATATATAATATTATATGACATAATCATGAAATATATTTTATGAGGCAAAAATCGAAGTTTTACTTAAATACCCAAAATATCTTTTTTACACACTAAATTCATTACATACTAAATTTATTACATACTTAAGCCTCTATGCTTTGAACACATATCTCTAGAATTAGCAATATGTGTTAAAAGAATAATCTTTTCTAGGAAAAATATGCTCATTTTTCATGTAAAATTTATTTCCAAAAACAGATGACCATTTATATGGTATATACTGGTTAAACATTTATTTTCTCTTGAATTAGTTTTTAATTGCTCTGTCTTTATAAATTACTACCACCTTAGCAGTTTAAAACAACACAAATTTATTGTCTCATATTTTCCATGGATAAGGAGCTTAGGTGCAGGTGAACCAAGTATTCTGCACAGTATCCAACGAGGCTGAAATCAAGGTGTCAGGCATAGTTGGTATCTCATCTAAGGCTCAGGGTGTTCTTACCTCATTGGTTGTTGAAAGAATTAAGTTTCTTGTAGCTATAGGTCTTAGGTCTTCAGCTCCTAGATGTAGCTTCTTCCTGCCTACTATTTGCCCTTTCCCACAATGTGGCATTTTGCTTTTTCAAATTAACATGTTCCTCTGCTTGTAATCTGTACATTACCTTTTAAAGGGCTCATCTAATTAGGTCAGGCTCCCATAGGATTATTTCCCTTTTGATTAATTTAAAGTTCGATAGACTAGAGACCTAAATAGATCTGAAAATCCCTTTATTTTTTGTAGAAAACAATCTAATGAAGAGAGTGAGTATTCCACCTTACATTACACTCAACAACAGGCATATATACCAGGGGACAGAGATCTGGAAGTATGTTCTGAGTTGAACTGTCATCCCAAAATCTTTTGTTGAAGTCTTTACCCCAACACCTCAGACCAAGACCTTATCTGGAGGTAGGGTCTTCACAGAAGTGCACTTCACAGAAGTAATCAGGTTAAAGTGGCTTCATTATGGTAAACTCTCATCCACTATGTCTGTGTCCTTACGAGCAGGGGAGATTATACAAAACCAGATACAAAGAGAATGCCATGTAAATATGAAGACAGCCATCTATAAGCCAGGGAGAGATGCCTGAAACAGATTCTTCTTTCACAGCCTGTAGAAGGAACCAACCCTGTGAACATCTTGATTTTGGACTTCTAGCCTCCAGAACTGTGAGAAAATACATTTCTGTTAAGCTGCTCAGGTTATGGAAACTTGTTATAACAGCCCTACAAAACTAATACAGGGATTATCTTAGGATTCTGCATACCACAATTCTCTGCCCTCCCTTATTATCTGCCTTTCATTATTAGCAATATTTACTTCCTCATAACCTTCTGCACTCTCAATGAGATGCTGTCAATTCTGCAATGCATGTTTTTGGGACATTTACTTAAGAGTTTTAGCTATTTATTTGAGATAGACCTACCTCATAGTAGAATACTAAAAGAAGTTCATATTTCTTACATCTTAGAACCAATGTGACTAAGAATTATTTGAATGGTGAATTTCAACTGGTTGCTCAGAAAGGGCAAATATACATTTGAGTCAGCATCGTTCAGTTTTTGTCTCAAGCCTTGCAATAACAACAACTAACATGATCTGAATGATTTCTATGTGCACACAGAAGTTCTTTATATTGCTGTTCTACTTTACAGATGAGGAAACAAAACCCAGTGAAGCTAAATATCTTCCTAAACACACAGCTGAAGTATTATAGAGATTAGCTTCAGAATATGGATATTACCAGGGCTCCAGATTTGGACAGATTTGTACTAATCAAATGTACAAGATACTAATGAATAAAACATATGCTGACATATTAATATTTATAGGACATCTTTATTCGAGTTTTAAAGTTACCAAGAAAAGACTGGTAATCAGAAGAATTATTTTTGTCAGTGTAAGTTAGGACTAGTTTTGGCTTTCCATACACCAATGCAAAAATAAAAGGTTAAACAAGGTAGAATTTTAATTGTCTCTCATGTAGAAAATGGCCAAAAGCTACTAGTCAGTTAGGAACAGGTGGTGACAATACAACTACTTCTAACTTTTCCCTCTGTCTTCACTAAAGTGAAACATTTATCCTCAAAGCTGTACAATTTTATCTACATTCCAAGTAGCAAAATGGAGGAGTGAGAACACCTTTCTTTAGTCAGTTCTTATGAATTCTACAATAATTTGTTTGTGCTATTATCACATTGGTCAGGATTTAGATATATGTTCATATTTAACTACAAGAAAAACAGAGAAATGCACTTTTGACATACCACATAAATATGAATGAAAAGAAAAAGGAGAGAATGAGATATTACAAACAAGCAAGATTGTCTTCCAGTGAGTATACCAATTAAGAAGCAATTACCTACTCAAAACTCTAGTTCACATGGGATTTAATAGAACAGGAGTTTGATATCTCACATACTTTGAAGTTCAAAGGACAAATGGCTTAAAGGACAAATGGTAGAATCTGGAAATCAGTTATGCTAATAATAATGTGTACTCTTTTAGATTCTCCAATCTCTTGTCTTCAATGTATTTTTCATTCCTAAGTTTGGGTCCCTTTATCAACGTGTAAGTTGCAGTTAGACTTTCATGTTTTCTCTTCATTTTCAGCAGGAAGAAAGACAATTTTCACATGAAACTTGGAAACATAATAATTTCAATAAAATTATTAAGCAACCATAATATATATGTCCATACAAAATTCAAAAAATCATCATTGAATTTTATAAGTGATTGGTTTAAATTAAAAATGTGAGTGTCATTGTGGGTCCCAGGTCTGGCTGTGATCCAAGTTCACAGCTAGGGATAGGACTCTGGATTTAAAATGTTACATTAATGTAGTAGGGCACCTGCACATAATTTAGGTAAGTATGACTCAGCTTATTGTTTATTAAGCTGAGTGTGACAGAATGCCACTATTTTTTTTTTGACATTTATAAAGCCCATGCAGTCCCCTAGTGCAGAAGCGTGTGCTCTTGGCAATTAAGTTGGTGCCTGCTGTTTCATTCTCATGTTGGCTCCTCGTGCACTATTTCAACTGGGCGTGTCACCACCGAAACCTTCCCTTCTTGATCAGTTCAGTGCTGACAGTCGGACAAACTTGTTCACTTAAATAAGCAAGAGGTTAGAACAAACAGAGTCGAATGATTTTGACTTAGCATTTCATTTGGGACAAGAAGACCTGCTGAAATTTTTCTGACTCACAATAGAATATGTTTTTTTTTTTTTAAACTGCAACTCTTTTACATAGTAGTGTCTCATTTTCACGATATTGCTGGAAATGCATATTAACAAGATCTCACTTATACAAGACATTTGCTTAAAACCCTTATCATGTTGGATTGATTTCCAAAGATTTGATGATATAATTTATTAGATAGCAATTTCTTTTACCTAAATAAAAATTAGGTACATGCTTATTCTATCTTAA
Source organism: Pteropus vampyrus (assembly GCF_000151845.1). Lineage (NCBI taxonomy): Eukaryota > Metazoa > Chordata > Mammalia > Chiroptera > Pteropodidae > Pteropus > Pteropus vampyrus. The sequence goes on from NW_011888942.1 coordinate 770,948, forward strand.
ATAATTTTAATATACTTTTAATTTGCAAAATATCATTTCTCATTTACATAAATTTTAATTAATTAAGGTAACTTTCTTGGATTTTTAATATTAATTTAATTAATTTGGTTCTAAAAGAATAATTTTATCTTCAAATGAGAAGAGCATTTTTTTGTGCCACCTTCCAATTACCCCTCATAAATGACTACAGTTATTATTATCATTTCATGTGACAAAAAATAAGAAATATAATTAAAAATGTCACCTTAGCTTCAGGAAGCTTAGGGATGAGAATATAGGTGTCAGGGTCGAGCTGCTCTTGTTAGATACACCAAGTGTCAGCGGTATTACTGATTAGAAGGGAAGGTTGAATGGTGAGACGCTCAGTTGGAAAAATGCACAAAAGGCTGACCTGAGAATGAAACGGCAGGCACCAACTTTATTGCTGAGGAGTGTACTTCTGTTGGGAAGTGCAGTCTATTGCGTGGGGTTGGGGGGGGCGGTGCGCGGTATTGCGTGCACTTCTGCTCCCTTTTCTCATGCTCCCCTTCTGCTCTCCAGGGGACTGCATGGCTCCATATATATCAGAGTACAACAGTGACCTTCAGCCGAAGTATGTTCACATATTTTCTAAATCTGGGGTTCTATTCCTACCCGCAGGCCTGGATCACAGCCAGACCTTGGACCAGCCAGGCCTGTTGCCCATAATAGGGAACCTGGATCTCATTTTGAAGTCTATTCTGATATTGATGACTTTAAACATTTTAGTTATAAAATATAACATTCCAAAGTAGAATAAAAGAGAAAATTAGTACTTTAAATTTATTATTTTTGTTGTTATAATCTTATTAATAAAGTGTAAAAATACTAAGTTCTTAGATAAAAAATAAACAAACAAATAAATAAAGCAAAAGAGACAACACAAAGCTTTCAAAACTTTTTTGACAATCTGGGGTTAAAAGAAATAATATTGCCTCTTCATACATCAGGTAGTGTCACAAAAAATACTATCCAAAATTTTATAAATACGGAGATGTATTTCTTATCTTCTGAGGCATATTCTTCTGCATGTATCTGGAAGTTACATTTTCAGTTATTTATTTACACTTTTACTTTAAAAAAGTTTATTTGTATAACTTAAAATGGGAATGGCTCATATGTTGGGCTCTCCCAATAACTGAAATGTTACAAAATGTTTTACAGTTAAACTATCTGAGAGTATATCACCATTTCCTTATTGCCTACTTAGTATAAAAAGTAAGACTGGGAAAAAGAAGAAATAGTAAATTAATTCCAAGATGACATTGACAGCAAGGACATCTGCTATATAAAAAAACACAAACTTAAAACTACTTTCTACTTCCACACACACACAAAATAATGCTTAGAATAAGCATATTTTTATGTCAACTAACTTAATTATATATACTAGGGCTTTTCTCAGCACACAAATTTACTTTTTCAAAAAGTATGCTCAAATTTCCACAATGAACAAAGTTGTCTCTTTTTTGTTTGCTTTTTTTAAAGAAATAAAATATTATGCTAAGCGATGGCAGCAAGATATAAAATACCACATATTCTATGTTTTTACTTACATGAAATGCCCAGAATATGCAAATCAATAGAGATAGGAAGCAGGTTAGTGGTTTCCAAGGACTGATAAGGGGAGAGAATGAGAATGACTGTTTAATAGGTACAGCTTTCTCTCTGGGGCAATCAAAATGCTCTGGAGCTCAATTGTGGCATTGGCCATACAATAATGTAAATGTAGTAAATGTCAGTAAAGGATGCTTAAAATGATTAATTTTATGTTAGAAAGATAGAGCTATAAATGGATACACACAGATTCTGTCAGTTGATAGAAGTATAGGTATATGCTTTAGTAGTAAGTATGCCGAAATATTAAAGAGAATGTGCAAAATAACAGCACTTAATATTGCCTTAATTAAGAATACGGAAGGAGCTTTACTGTAATGGAAGGTTTATTTAGCTTGTATAGTAATAAAAAGGACAAATAAATGTAACTATTCAGTAACTGAAATATTTTACATAAATGTTTTGAAAATGACATTTTATAAATTAAAAATATGCCAAAGCTGAAATGACATCCTCAAATGGTAACAGCATACTAGAGCTGTGGATTAAGAATGTGTAAATTAATTTTCAGGTTTGTAATAATTATAATACACTAGAATCATAGTATTCCCAACTCTAATCTTAGTCCATTTCAACAAATTGAACCTCAATGTCATTCATTAGTGACATGAAATCTGGAGTATCAGTTTGAATAGTAAACATATATTTACATTATAAATGAGTCTAACGCTTTGGAAGGTGATCTTTAAAATCAATTAAATAAGTCATATTTTTGTTCCTACCATTTTTCTTCACCATATATTGAAATATAAGATATATGAAAAGATATATTGGCATATTAACCAAGTCAAATAATTATCCAGCTTATTTAATGTTTGCTCTACATAATTGTACTAATGCCTCAACACTAAAAAATGTTTGTCATTATATATTAGAATACTTAATTTATAGTATCAATTTCACACCAGATTAAAATTATTTAAGAGACAGTAGATCAATATTGAATCAGTCAATACTGAATATGCTCTTTACGTAAAAAAGTTGGAAGAGCCAAGCAAAAATATCTCTTCTATATATTTGCTCTCTAGAGAATTCAATACATAGAGTTATTTCTGCTTTTCTTCCCCACCTGTCTCGGGTATCTAAAATAGCCATATACTAAAATTTACGCTTAGTTTTACTAATTTGAGATTTCCCCCTCCACCATTGGAGTAGTTTCCAGCATTCAAGGCTTTATTTGGTCTTGGAGTAAGCAAATGAATCCATGCTGGGACAATAATATTTTCAGGAACATAGAAATTTAGAGTAAGAGACTTTGAAATATACTGAAATACCTGCTTCTAAAGTCTTTAAGATAAACCAGTTTTAATCATTCCTAAAATATGGTTGTTTATTTCTTTGTGTTTCATGAAATATCCCAGTATTCTTAAAATAAGTTTTATTTTTCACTTGAAAACTTATGTCCATTTTATTTCCTGGACTTTATTTGCTTTACCTTTGAGTAGAGACTTCATGTTGTTATCACTCATTTATATGTCAAAAATAATAACCAAAATAATTACATTTAAATTCATAAAAAACTCCTATTTGGTTTGAGACTTGAACTTAGAGCTTTGAATTTGGAGATAAGTATAAATCAAATTAATAAGCTTTAGAAAAATAGCATACATTTTCCTTTATTTTGTGAGTAAAATTCCAAGTGTTTTTATGTTCACTGCTTAATATATATTTAGTAATCGGACATTTAAATATATTTTTGTGTGTATATGCACACAATTTTGGAAAATATTTAAAATAATTTCAAAGTAGACTGTTGAATAATATGTTTCCTTTTGAAATTATCATGGAGTCTTTAAATAAAAAATATAATATTAAACCACTTAACACATTTTTTTTTTTAAACTCAATGAAGAAACTGCTATTGTTGGGACCAGGAAAAATTAGAACAGATATTGTTTTACATTTTATTGTGAATAAGAAAAACTTATGCTCAGCTTGCTTGGTCATCTAACTTAGAAATTAAATTTAAACTAAAAAAAAAAAGAAAAATACTCTGATAACAGACACATTTGAACGTTTGCAGAAAATCTATTTTTCCCAAAATTAGCCACACACTGAAACAATAAATTAGAGGATATGGAATCTGAAACTTTTCAAAAGAAATACATGTAACTTTCACAAGTGAATTTTAGTGTATTAAATCTTCATTCTAACTTCTCTGCCAGAAGATGCCAGATGTACAGTCTTGAGGTTTGCCTCCTAAGTTACCATAAGCAACAATTTTGTTTTCGAATATTTGTACCTAAATGACATATTATCAACCTTCTAGCCTCTAATTTCAGTTTCTTACTACTCACTGCCCAACTCCTAATCCAAAGTTTGCCCAACTCTTAATCCAAAACCAAATACTTATTTTTTTGTTACACCAGAACTCCAATTACTTGAACTGATTTATATATTAGCTAAGGTATATAATGCTATATTTTACTGACTATCCACTATAGGACAGTATAACTGTTGTAGGTGTAAGGGGGTCTTCTGGTCCTCTGCAAACATTGATTCAAGGCCCAAAGTTCTCTCAAACTTTAACCTGCAATTTCCAGGTTTATAAAAGTATAGAATTATAGTTAGAGTTATGTAGCCCAGGGAATAAGGAATGAGACAATGAAAAATATATGTCTGTTTTTGACTGTTTTATTTTAGAATTGACACATCATTTGCATCCTTACCCTATTTTGTTACTTAGTTCAACATAGATGCAAAGAAACTGGGATAAGTAGTCTGGCTGTTGACCAACAGGAAAGAAAGCAAGTTTGACAATCCTTTTGCTTTCTAAGTTTATTAAAGTCATTGAGCTGTTAGTAATTAGGTACCTTACAGCCCTTACAGTACCTTCCAAAAAAGAAACTAAATGAACTCTAGATTAGATGTCCTGCTTCTCATGGGATGTAGACTTGATTCTAAGTGACAGAAACAGTAAATAATGTAGAAGTTCACTCCTCTCACTTCCAATACACACTCTCTCAGAGTAGTGCAGCCATGCCATTATCTAAGAAAATTTAGTGACACTGACTCTATCAATTATATCCATCTCAAGGAAAAGTATTCCACCTAATGAGTTAGGTACCTGCCTTGCGTCCAAGAGTAAGAAAATAAAGAGAAGGGTGAAGATAGTTGGAATTTGCAAACACACCCTCTAGTCAGCCACAGTGGTGGTCTTGGTGTCACATTGACAACAAAGATTCAAAATATAATAGATTTCATCAGAACCAATGTTAATTGGTTTGAAAATGCATATAGAATAGGACTGACAAAACATAGCAACATAGCAAAAAAATCATAGCAAAGTTAAAATCTCATAACTTTCAGGCAGTTTCTCAATGTTCCAGTCACCATTTATTTTGGACATATGTGGTTGTGAGAAATGAGACTGACTGGGCAGAGATTACGTCAGTTCTGGGAAGTCATTAGCTCCAGGGTACTGTCAGCTTTTATAATTTCCTATATATGAAGTCTCCTCAGTGGTACATGTCTATCTTTAATTCTTCTTTGAAATAGAATCTTATCAATATTAGTTACTTTATTACTAAATAAATATATTTGACATTAAGGTATAGGTGCTTATTTCGGTACCTAGTTATCTATACTCAATTCCCATTAATCTTGGGTCTGGTATGCTCTTATACATTTTTTGAGTGTTTCAAGGACAATTTATAAAAATTGACTCCTCAAGTGTTTCTGACACTAGAGGAAAAATCAGAAATCAGTTGTTAACGTTTTTCTTTGAGTTATTTCCATCTTTATTATGCAATATACAAATTCTTCAGTGCCCCCACTAAAATATTATTGATTATTTATAAAGAACAAAACTCTAATTTTAATTCTAATGTAGGTGTAGTAGCTAGCCTCCAAATATGACCCTACCACAAACCACATCTTCCATTGTTCATGTCCTTGTATAGTCCCTCTAATACTGATGTAAGCTGATCCTGTAAATACAGAAGAGATGATGATTCCATCCCAAACAAGCTTTCATGAGAGTTGTCAACTTCTGCTTACTGGGATTTTCACTTTGCGGATACCTGATTGGCCGTATAAGAAATCTGGCTATACTACTGAAGAAACTATAGGTAGACTATGTGTAAAAGTTATACGGAGAAGAGAAAAGAGATTGAAGCACAAACAATACTTTTTCTTTCTAAGCCTCCATATTACTCTAGCCCCAGAAGCCATCTGACTGTAACTGATTAGGATAGACTAAGCAAAAGTAGACTTGCTTAGCTAAGTCCAGTCAATATATAAAATCATGAGAGAGAATAAAAGATTTGTTCTTTCAAACTTCTGTGGTTTGTTATGTACCAGTAGATAACCAAAACGATAAGATGCAAAAATAAAACACTATTACATGAAATAAGAAGACATGCTATTTTGAGGATAATTAAATAACAAAAGTGAGCCTGCAAAGTTAGCTGAACAGATATTCTGAGATCTGGATGCCAATCACAGATAGACTATATAGGTATATTTAATATTATAAAGTTTTACTCTTCTTAATATTGAAACAAATGAAAGCATTAGGGAATATTGAAATAAGGGATATGCAATCTCTTAAAGTAACACAGAAGCTATTTTGCTATAGTTACACATACCAAGACTAGAATAATATCTTCCAACTCGGTATCTTGCAACTCAGAGTCCAGCACTTCTCCATTATAGTTTGCTGCAATATAAAACCAATGTTTAAACTCCCAAAGTCTCTTAACATTATTTTATTTACATAAAAAGAAAAGTTATAAATTTTGATCCTTAATTAATGGTGATTTAATTTAAATCACCCATAATAACTAAAGTTGTTTGAATATATATTTTAATAGAATAAGATTTGGGGATGGGGATTGTATAGGGCTTTAGTATCACCTGAAACATGAATATAACACAAACCATCAATTCTCACTGTAATCCCTTGTTGCCATTCTCTGACGCATTTACTGAAATTGTAGTATTCATGGATCTGTGACAAAAGCAAATTAAGCCACATCTCACATCCTTATTATTTTTACCTGATTTATTATTATTAAAACCAACTGCCTTAAGCTTGACTATTGCATGCTCTCTTCCCATTCCAGAATTTTTAATTCAATGATTTGTAGAATATTTATCAGAAAGAACTTTGGATTTTATCCTAATAAGCGAGTATGTGACATTTGTTTTGAACTGACAAATCCCTGATTCTTCAAAACCTGATCTTTTCTTTCATAAATAGTGCAGAAGCTAGTCTCATAATTATTAAATGCAATTATCACCTTCTCCAGCATGTTACCTTGCTGTTCTGAGAAAAGCATCAAAGAATAAAGACAAAGCATTCATCTATTCAATTTTGTGCTTTATTATTTGACATAATCAGCTTTATACTGCTGATCTCTAAGGTCCTCCATTTTGTTTAAAATTTAGATTAAATAAATTCGTGGTTGATTTCTTATTTCTCTTTCTTAAACATTGTGCTACTAGGAGCTCTTTTGTCATTAAATCTGAGAGCTAAACAGAATTTGTGTAAGGATTTTACTCATTCATACTATAGCAGCCTCTGTACTATTGTCACTTAACAATTTCCAGGAAAGTTGTATTGATGGTTCGTTGTGTTGTAGAGCTCAGAAAGATCTTTTTTTGTTAGTGCACATATTTAACACATTTTCACCCAAATATACATAGTTCTTAATATTGAAACTTTCTGATTTCTTTTTTTTGAAACTTTTTTGATTTCTACCCTAACTTGTAGTGATAGAAAATGAAATTAATCAGTTTCAAACATATATTAGCATTTTTATTGTAATGTATGCCATTTATTTGAGAGCAAGGTAATAGCTGAAGGTAAGCTGCTATTTGTCCCCTCTGATAAATTTTCCCCAAGTTATATATGTGAAAATTGTCTACAAATGTGAATTACACAATATATAAATACTAATTTTTTATAATAGAAGTTTTATGAAAGATAAGACAATCCTAAGTAGTTTTTAAATTTTTATTTTGTGTTTTTGAATGTTAAAATGGGCTTTTCTTCTTTTCATGAACTCTAGATTATCTATTTAATCATTTTAATTTTTTCATGAAGAACAAATATATTTCCAAATAGTGGCATATTATATTTTGTATACTGCTAGTAAATTACTATTAAATTACTATTTTGTATTTTTCTTTCAGAAATCTTGGAGAATTTACCAAGTAATTTAGCCATTTACAATATTTTTTTTCATTTTCCAGTGTTTTTTAAATTTATCATTTTCTTTTTAATTTTTAATTTTATTTTTCTATACCATTAAAATGTATTTTTAGTACAATTATCTATTTATTTTCTTATTAAAGAGAACATTAATGTAAGTGTATTTTTTTTTTCAGTATTGCTTTGGTCATTTGATTTTAAGCTTTTGAATTGTACTGTATTTTCTAATTATTGGTAAGCTAGTTATTATATAGTAGACCATTTTCAAATTTTGTATTCACTAATTTTTATTTTGTTTATTTTATTATGAATTCAGATAATAAAACAATTTAATACTACAGAACAAGACAGTGGTTGTGAATAGCATGGGATTAGAAGCCCCTTAGACCAGGTGCTTCTCTGTCTCTGCCTATGGTTAGCTCAGAAGCTTGCACCAGGAACCATAAAATATAAAAAATGGTATTCTCTAACTTGCTATAAGAATAAAGGACACATGTAAAATATACTTTTGTGCCTATCAGAGAAGTAGCAGTAAATAATGGGAGTTTTTATTATTTTTTAAGCTGGCACTAAAGCCATAAAGATGACATACATTGAGAACAATCTTTTTAAGAAGAGTATTCTGTTTCTTTACTTTATTCAGCTTTATATTATGCAACTTTATAGTGTTAATCTTATGTCATAAATAGTATAATTTAAATAAATATTATATTGTTGTTTTCTCTGATTGATATAGACTATAATGGGACTCTATTTGTCTTTGTATCGAATAGCATGTGTATCTATTTTGGATTTTGTGGGGGTTTTTATTACCTTTATTTTTTAGAACAGTTTTAGATTCACAGCAAAATCATGGTTTCCCATAAACACCTGCATTCCCACATGCTTTCTCATTATCAGCATTCTCCAGAGCAGTACATTTGTTACAGCTGATAAACTTACCTTGATACTTTATAATCATCCAAAGTTCATAGTTTATATTACAGTTTACCTTGATGTTGTACATTATGTGGGTTTGGAAAAATGTATAATAATAGATATCCATCGTCACTGCCCTAAAAATCCTGTGTGCTCACCCTATTCATCACTCCCCCTGTACTCCAATTACTGGCAAACACTGATCTTTTTACCATCTCCATAGTTTTGCCTTTTCCAGAATGCATACCTTCGATACCTGGAATTATATAATAGGTAGCCTTTCAGATGGGCTTCTTTCACTTAATAATATGCATTTAAGTCTTTTGATAGCTTGATGGCTTATTTCTATTTTATTTATTCACCTATTGAAGAACATCTTGGTTGCTTTCATATTTGGGCAATTATGAATAAAGCTACTATAAACATCCATATGTAGGTCTTTATGTGGATATAAATATTTAACTCCTTTGAGTATATACTAAGACATGCAATTGCTGAATTGTATAAGAATATATTCAGTTTTTAAGAAACTGTAAACTGTCCTCCAAAGAGGCTGTACCATTTTGTATTTCCACCAGTAATAATAAGATAGTTCATATTGTTCCACACTCTCATTGGAATTTGATGTTGCCTGTGTTCCAGATTTTGTCAATTTTAATAGGTGTATAGCAGTATCTCATTGATGTTTTAATTTGCATTTCTTGATGACATATGATTAAGCACATTTTTTCAAACGCTGATTTGCCATGTTGTGATTATTTTCTTTAGTTGGGTATCTGGTTAAGATCTTTGGCCACTTTTTAATCAGTTTATTTGTTTTCTTATTGTTGAGTTTTTAAGAGTTCTTTGTATATTTTGGATATTAGATGTGTCTTTTGCAAATATTTTATCCCAGTATGTGGCTTATCTTCTCATTTTCTTGATATTGTCTTACCCAAAGCAGATTTTTTTTTTTAATTTTAATGAAGTCCACCTTATCATGATTTATTTCATGAAATGTGTCTTCACTAATGTATCTAAAAAGCCATTGACATATCCAAGTTTATATTGATTTTTCTCCTATGTTAACGTCTAAGAATTTTATAGTTTTATGTTTTTCATTTAGGTCTGTGATCCCTTTTGGTTTATTTTCGTGAAAGTCTAAGGTCTATGTTCAGTTTGTTGGTTTGTTTGTTTCTTTCTTTATTTGCTTATGAATGTCCAGATGTTTCAGCGGCATTTATAAAATAGACAATTTTTGCCTTATTGTATTACCTTTGCTCCTTTGTCAAACATCAGTTGATTATATTTACATGGGTATATTACCAGGAACTCTATTGTGTTCCATTTATCTATTTGTCTATTCTTTTGCCAATGCCACATGGTCTTGATTACCATAGGTTTACATTTAGTCTTGAAGTCAGGTAGTACTAATCTTCCAATTTTGTTCTTCTACTTCAATATCATTTTGGCTATTCTGAGTCGTCTGCCTCTCCCTATAACTTTAGCATCAGTTAAATAGTGCCTACAACATAACTGGCTGGGGTTTCAACTAGGATAGCATTGAATCTGTAGATTAAGTTGAGAAGAACTGACATCTTGACAATATTGTCTTCTTATCTCTAAATATAGAATATTTCTCCATTTATTTGGTTCTTCTTTAATTTGTTCATCAGAGTTTTGTAGTATTCCTCATGTAGCTCTTGTACATGTTTTGTTAAATTTTTACATAAATAAATTTAGATGTTAATTTAAATGGTATTGTGTTTTTAATTTCAAATTCCACTTGTACATTGCTAGTACATATGAAAGCTGTTGACTTTTATATAATAATCTTTTATTTTACAACATTACTTATTAATTCCATGAATTACTTATTAATTTCCAGGAATCCCTTATTAATTCCAGGAATGTTTTTGGTAATTCTCTTGGATTTTATACATAGACAATCATGTCCTCTGTGACCAAATAAAGCTTTATTTCTTCTTTCTTAATTTATATACCTTTCATTTTCTCATCTTGTCTTAACACTATAACAAGTATTTACGGTACAATGTTGAAAATAGTGGTGAGAGGAAACATACCACCTTGCAACCTAATCTTAGTGGGAAAACTTCAAGATTCTCAACATTGAGCATAATGTTAGCTATAGGTTCTTTGCAGATAGTCTTTATTAAATTGAGAAAGTTTCCTTCTATTCCTAGTTTATGAATAATTTTTATTGTGAATGGGTGTTGGATATCGTCAAATGCTTTTTTTGCATCTATTGATATGATTGTGTAACTTTTTTTTTAACTCGCTGATGTGATGAATTAGATTAATTGATTTTCAAAAGGTGAGTCTCACTTGGTCATGGTGTATAATTCTATCTAGGCTTTTTTGGACTTGATTTGCTAATATTTTGTTGATAATTTTTATATCTATGTTATTGAGATATTGGTGCAATTTTATTTTATTATAATGTCTTAGTTTTGGTATTAGGGTAATACTGGCCTCATAGAATGGGATAGAAAGTATTCCCTCTGCATCTATGTTCTGAAAGTGGTTGTAGAGAATTGGTGTAATTTCTTTCTTAAATGTTGGTAGAATTCATCAGTGGACTCATCAGGGCCTCTGTGAAGATTTGTTCTGAAAATTTATTTTTGGTTTAACTTTGGGACTATTCTAATTAGAGGAGTTTCAGTAAACATGGTTACATTATATTTTTTATTTATTATTATATAATGTCTTCTTTTTAAGATACTTTTATCTACAATCATTTTATCACATGATAAAATTATTATCTTATTTTTCTGCATTTAATTTTTTAATATATTTTAACTCAGCTTTTCCTCTTAGGCTTTTCCGTTAGGTGGTTTGTTGATATTTTTATATTATTACTTTTTTTTCATTTTTAACTCTATTTACTCATTTAACACATTCATTGTCCCCTGCAATATGCCAGATACATTTCTACACATTGGAGGCAAAGAATGAACAATATGTAAATACAAACTTCTGCTTCCACAGAGCAGTGAGAACCAGACGTCAAACAAAAGAAATAAATTTTGAAGAAAGCATTAAAAAATCAACTAAAGCAGGGAAGGAGGTGAAAAAGTATGTTTTGTGTGTGATATTTTTAAGATTTTCACTGAAATGTATTCACAGACTGAAATTCAACCATGTAAAGTATACTATTTAGTGTACAGCATGGTGACTGTGGTTAATAAGACTGTATTGTATACTTGAAATTTGCTAAGAGAGCAGATTTTAAATATTCTCATCTCCTTACACACACACAAAAGATGACTTGTATGGTGATGTAATATTAATTAGCCTGACTTGATTGTGGTAACTATTTTGCAATACATACATATATCAAAACATCACTCTGTATACCATAAATATATACAATTTTTATTTATCAAATACTCCTTAATAAAGCTGGGGAAAATTTATAACTAAAAAAAATAAAGTATACAACTTTATAGTATTTAGTATAAACAGATTGTGCAAACATCACAATCTAATTTTAGGACATCTATACCACCACCTCCCCCCAAAAATTTACCTAATGAGAGGTTACTTCTAATTTCCCTGTCCTCAGCCCTAGGCAACCACTAATCCACTTTCTGTCTCTGTAGATTTCCTTATTTTGGACATTTCATATAAATTTAATCATATGATATGTGGCATTTTTTAGCAGGCTTCTTTCACTTAGCATAAAGTTTTTAACGTTCTTCTATGTTGTACTATGTGTCAGTACGTCATTCCTTCTCATGGCAAAATAGTACTTATGCCCTTTGGTAGCAGGATAAGGAATTGATTTTGATCATTTCTGAATAGTCACATGATTTCTTGTACTTGCTTCTTTTGGTTTTATGGCCTGATCATTCGGTGATCCTTGTTAATGGATAAATGAGCCTTTGTCTCTGTTGATTGAAAGATGACAGAGTACATGGTTTGGCAGTATTTTATGTTTGTATATTTTGATCTCAACTCAATAAAGAATTCCATGCTCTCTGGTTAGGAAATATATAGACGGAGGATTTGTGTATTTCTGTATTTATGCTTGACCCATGACTGTAATTTTAGAATTGAAGCTATAACTATTCTCTCTGTTGTTTATTTGTTTGTTTGTTTGTTTGTTCGTTTATTTAGATATCTAGAATGCAGAAAGAATTTTACTGCTGATTATGTGAGACTGTAATATTTTCCTTGATGAAATTACCATATTAGATAATAAAATCTCTTAAATGAAATCTTTACTATTGGCTTAGAGGTAAATGCTTATATAAATTAAATATTCCTAAAGCTTTCTTAAAATTATGGAAATTAAAACTCACATACTTTCAATGTGGAAAACAAAGAAGTGTTAGTACAGAAACTAACTCAGAAACATCTTTAAAGTTCAAGTACACATAATGTAGGCAATTCTTCGAAAGAAGAACAACTGACTAATTTTGCGTTAATAAAAAAGTTGTCTTCTCTAATTTAACAGTAAATATAATATAAACATAGATTTTTTTCTACTTGTGGATGTTCTTCCTAACCTCACATTTGTTTACTGATTGAATAAGCTGTCATTACCTCTAAAAAAAAGTTTGAGTATGAAAAATGTAAATTTGTATTTAACCAAATCGAGTCATTATTGTATTTTATTTCAACAATTATGATGTTGCTTTTCTTTCAATGGCTATAATTATTTTATTTAAGCAGGTAAAATATGCATAACATAGATTTTACCATTTTATGTGTACAGTTCAGTGACATTAAATACATTCATATTGTTGTATAACCATCATGAACATTCATGTCAAAAACTTTTTCATCTTGTGAAGCTGAATCTTTATACCTATTGGTAAGTTCCCATCCTCCCTTTCCCGTAGACCCTAGAAAAAACTATCATTCTATTTTCTATCTCTGTGAATTTGACTGTTTTAGTTATTTCATGTAAGCAGAACTATACAGTATTTGTCCTTTTTTGTGACTGGCTTATTTCACTTAATATAATGTTCTTAATATTCATTCATGTTATAATACGTTACAAAATTTCCTACCATTTTAAGGCTGAATAATATTCAATTGTGTGTATATAAACATTTGTTTATTCATTTATCTGTCCGTGGGCACTTTGGTTGCCTCAACAATAATTATGTTTTGTTTCTTTTTTCATGGTAGTTGCATTTATTTACCAGAAAGATAATAAAAAGTGAAATAAACAAACAACAAAAAACGGATCTAGATCAATTCAGTTTTATAATGGACTTAGCGGTTGGGCGAATTGTGTTATATACTGTTATCCAGAGACTCAGTGAACTGGTCTGTTATGCCTCTTCCCTACAGCATTGACCCATAGTAGATTATACTAATTTATTATAAGATTTTCTCTTTATTTTTTGCGTTCTATTGTAAGGTAGCAATTGGGATCTCTTTTTTCCTATTCTTTAGGTATTTCAAAAAATTAAAAAGTAAGAAAATATGTTTTAGTCCCCTAACATGAGAAATTTTGTATTATTTCTAGCATATTTAATTTCGGGGCATATCCAGACTTTCATTTTAATATCTATATTGTATTTTTATGCAAAAAGGAGAATTTCTATTTATCATCTATTCTTCTCAATTTCTTGATTGATTGCCTATTAATTAAATCTTTCTATTAAATTTATAGATTAATTTTCCTAAACAATAATCTTTTATATTATTATAATTTTTCTTTTTATTTCTTCTCTTCCAGTTATTTATTATCTTTGATAAAACTATAAGTCAAATATTTATATATCAATGATATTCTCAATAATCCAAGCATTATTAATAATTTGTTAACTTTATTATTATTTGTACTAATCTTTTTATTCTGATATTCACCTTTTTGAATTAAATGCATGTGTTTTATACAATCACTTGCCGCTTAAAAACAAACATACATTCTACTACTTCAGAAACCTTTTCAACTATCTGATTCATCTAGAGTTTCCATTGAAATGATGAAAGTGCTCATATTACTTTTAACAAAAGCAATGAAAAAGAGCTGAAATGCCTCCTGACCTTCCTCCAAACTGATTTATCTAAAAGCCACACAAATGAACACATTTCCCAGAGAAATCAAGTTTCTTATAAGAGGTATCTGGCACTGAAATAGTATTCAATAAAACTAAAAACTTCCCAAGGCAACCTATTTAGAGCATTCCTCAAAAGGAATACATTACCAACTGCTGAAAGAGTCTTTCTCAAACTAAACAAATTTACAAAATCAAGACCAGCAATGGAAACATATCTGTTAGCATTTTGTTTTAATGTCAAGATTACAAGTAAAACATGATTTTAAAAATTATAATTATGCATTTATAGGTTTAGGTGCATATCATATTGTAAATTCATTCTAATTTTCTGTGACTAATTTAGAA
>NW_011888942.1:786474-810316 GCF_000151845.1 Pteropus vampyrus
CACATATAGACAGAGAATGGAGAAAGGAAGAAAAAAATTGCCTGTAGAACTTAACTAAAACCTGATGTGTGTTATTTGATTGCTATTTTTGTAATGGAATTGTAAACGTGCTAAACTATAAAATTATTTCTAAATTTTCTCAGTGATAAAACAAAATACTTTCTAGAATATTAATACTATACCATAACTCTAACAAGAATCCATATTGATATAATAGGAACTTGAATATTTGTGTTTCTCACCTTTAGTATGGAATTAGTAATATTTGATTTTGTAGATTTGTGCTTTTTATATAAAACAATTTATTGAGTACTTTTCTTGTTATCCAGTTATTTCTGTGTAGATTCTAGAACTAAGGGGGAAAAAAAAGAAGCTATAAACAATCAGCTTCTTTGAGAATTGTTGAGAAAGCATTTGAAATGGCTGTGCAAACTCAGGCTATCACTCCAATAGTGCCCACTCCCTACCAGTCCAATACAAACCCTTTATACAAGCAGAAGAATGAGAAGAAATCTTTAGGAACAAAATTTATTGACAAAATGGGGAGAGGAGGGACTGAATTTTTCTTGTCTCACCACTTTCAGTAATGTAGGAGTAACTTTCCTTTTCCCTAAACCAACTAAAATGGAGCAATTCCAAGAAAATTATTTGGAGCAGCTAGGGGAAGTATTGCTTCAGGAGGGGTAAGGCTGACTTCTGCTAAGACAGTGGATGTGCTGATAATTGCCTACGCATGTATGAGTAGGTAGGAGCCGGATCAAGCATCATGAGGCTCTTGGTTTTTCTTCTTTAACTTCTTTTAAATTAATCTGTTTTTTCTTCCAAACTCCATTCAGATTTACATTTACATTACGATAGTCACTTCTAAATTAACCAAAACTGTACAGATGACCATGATTAAAGCATTGGAGAAAATGCTCTTGTCTAGTGATTCTGTAGTGCACTAGATCATCTTAAATTATGTAAAACAAATAAAAATTTAAAAAGCTACCAAAGTTTAGACTTTCTTCCCTTTGCTTACTTACTTGTTTCATATTTTTTTGTCTTCAAAATATATTCTCTGAAACAAATATATCTAGAAGTGATCCTTAGTATTATTTGAATAGATATTAAATAAGAACCCCACTATCAAGATAATTTGCAATCCAACTTTTATGGAATGCTTATTAATTGAAGACTTTAACTTTATGACAAGCTATGGTATTTTTCAATAGAATACTACTAGAAAACATATTTTGAAAAAAAATAATAAACTTTCTAGTTTTCTAACCTTTCGACATTGAAAGGAATTAAAAACATATCATCTTATATTCTTTTTTCTATTTTTTTTCTGAATAGACACCGCAGTCTTTCTCACTGTTTAAGATATTAAGTGAATGGAAAATATTCTTTCCTTTAACAATGAGTTGAAATAAATCAATTTTGTCCTATAGTATGTAAATCTTGATCTTTTACTTTTGAGATTCCTTTTTTCCCTTCTCAATTTCAAGAATATATATCTTGATAACTGTATGCATTATTTAATGTGCAACAAAAGAAGCAGTTTTCTATGAATTGCATTGCATATGCTTTGGCTCAGTGAGAGAGCTTGAGCTCTTCTCTGCAGTTTGACTTTTCCATTGCCTCAGAATTAATATAACAAGAGAAGTGACATGGTCCTTACTGTGTTCACTGTTATTTTTGTGATTATTTTTCAATAACATCTTATATTATTAAACCTGAAGAAAAGTTTTGCCTTTTTCTAACATTTTATTTACCATTGAATATGCTTTGAAAACCCAACAGGTGATATATGTTATCTCCTGTAAATTAATGCACACGCCATATATATTCTTGCCATAGTTAACGAAATTGTATATCTTTTAGTTAACAATTATGATCAATTAAACTTCTAAGTTCAAAAAAGGACTTAGGCAAAAAAAAATCTGTTGTGCTATATAAAACCATTTGTAGAACATCCTCTCCAGCCACCCTTTAAAAAAAAAAAAAAGAAGAAGAAAAGAAAAAAAAGGAAAAGAAGGCCCAGAACTTTGAAAACTTTGCTTACAGTATGGCTGTTAGTATCTCACTGATCCCAAGAGCAGACTTAATTTACCTGTATGGTGGTCTAATTATTTTTCATTTTCCTTGCTCTCTCAAGTAAATAAAGACAAATGCTAAATGGAGAAACAAAAAGAACTGTAACCGAGAATATTCAATAAATTGTGTTTAACATATTTCAGAAAGAAGGTAGGTTAAAATCTAGATACAAACAAATACATTTCATAAGACTATCTTTTCACTAATTTTACAGAATAACAAAATCATTGGATGGAAACTTTCTCACTTCAATCTTCAATCTGAAAACATATCTGAACTTTTATATATTATTTTCTTCTTCCTTTTGTTCATAGTAGAGATTCTTGAACCTATTTAAATCAACTCCCTCCACCTGTGCTCTGTATCTCACCAACTGGACGAGAATGTTCCCGGTAAGCTTACTCTCCCACCTGTGTAGTATTTATCTTTCCCTCATTGGAAAATCCTTCCTGTGATCATTTGAACATACTTAATCCTGTTTCATCTTAAAGGGAAATCTTTGAACATCCTACTGTTCGCAACTACTGCATTGACTAGCTCTTCTTTTTCACAGCAATCGTGAAAGAATTTACTATATATATTATCTTTAAGTCTTTAACTCTCATTTCTTAAGCTATTACAATCTAATTTATAGTACATAACTCAAATTGCTCTAAGACCATCAGTGTCCTCTTGATTATTATACTCAATAAACTTTTCGCAGTACTACCCCTACCTGATTTATCTAGAATCTAATACTCTTTACCATTTCTTCTTCAAAACTTTTTTTTTTTCACTGACTTATCCGATTCTGTAATTCTGGCTATTTTTTTTCATTTTATCTTTTTCAATGTTCTTTTTTTTCAATGTCACTTCCTAAACATATATGTTAAATAATGACCTTCAGAGTTCTTTCCAAGGTCTGTTTTCATCTTACATTTCCTGGGTACTGTCATTCATTATCATAATGGTTTCAGTAATCATCTACATCCTGATGACTTCAAATCAAATGGCTGTCATATCAGTGCTAATGTTCAAACCCACAAATCTAGTAACTTTTTGCCATGAGCAGTTATATGTTTTACAGACTCCATGAATCATGATTACAAAAATAAATGCAAATTTCCCTTTTCAAAGGTGTTCCTATAATTGAGTACCATCTTTCTATCATTATCATTCACACGAGCTCTGTCGAGACCCATATTAAGAAATTACAAAATCCCACTTATTTACTTATTCAACTCCCAAATATTTTTCTGCAAACAGGATACTCATTTATTTCCCTGGATTAACTCAACAGTTTCCTAAATAATTTTACTATCTCCAGTTTGCTTGCCTCTGATCCACACCTCACACTGAGATCAGAGTGATCTTTGTAATGTAAATATAACCATGTCACTCTGCTCCATAGAACCTTTGAAATGCTTTCTCAGTGGGTTTAAGGTAAAATACATAAGTTCTAATGATAGTTTTTAAGGTGTTCTCTACTGTTTTTATCTTTCTAGTTTACCTCTAATCACTATCTCTTCTACAAAATGGAATTATAGTAAATGTTCTTCAAATCTCTAAATGCATCACACTTTCTGTCAAATCTGTCCTATTATTTGTGTGTTTCTCCTGTCTGGAATACTTGCATCCCTTTCGTGTATAGGCTTTACCCTCTATGTGTCACCTTAACACACTGCAGTCCCTCTACATTAGCATGTAGTAACCACAGTAGTAATTGCTGATTTGTCTGTCAGCTCTAAAATATACTATCAGCTCTATGATATCAGGCCCATAATATCATAGATATTTGTTCCTTACCCAAAATACTATCATATACTCTGGAAATAATAACAGCTAGCATACTCTCTGGAAATAGTAACAGCAAAGTAAATATTTTTTGAATAAGAGAATGAAAGAATATTTGATTTTTTTGCAGCAGAATTCAAGTAATTTAAATCTATATTTGTTTTTCTATTTTAAGGTACATTTGGTTTTTTTTATTTTTATTTTTGTATTTAAGTATAGCTGGTAAGCAATATTATATTAGTGATATTAGTTTCAGGTGTATAATATAGTAATTTGATACTTTTATGCCTTACAATGTGATCACCCAACTAATTCTAGTAAATTAGCTGTTACATATAAACTTTTTCTTGTGTAACATCAAATGAAATAAAATTAAAGATGATCATCTAAGTATGATAATCATTCAATAATGTCTAGGGGATCTTGGACTTTGTGAAAAAGAAAGAGCAAAAAAAATATTAAAGAAAAAAAATGAAGCCATCTTGAAACAGATTGAAAGGACCTTCTTAAACTATAAAAATAGGAGTAATTGATTTGATATTTTGAGTTTTGAAAGGCTTCTTACAGAAATGAATCAATCAATAAACAGTAACAAAATAGTCTAATGAAATTACTCTACGTTATTTTCAGTAAATAAGTAATTGGAATGATTTTAAAAACTTCTAAAAATTATACCAGCTCTTGTAGTGCATGTTCGGGTGGGTGGGGGTTTATCAAAATTTTTTTCATTTCACTAAATGGTAAAACTTAGGGGAAAAAAGAGTGAAGGAATAATTAAACAAAGTATTATTACATCTATATGTTCAGGCTTGTATATTCAGTTAATTTCTGACCTCTATACACTTCTCTAAGATGACTGTTGATGACAGAAACCACTCTTCCCTCCAAGAGTAACAATTAAAAGTGTGATTGCTCTCTCTTTTCTCTTTCTACATATTTGCTGCTAACTTCAATCTCCTCATATTGAACAACTGCTTAAAATAGTCTCTACTTCTTAACTGACTCTAGACATATAACCGTCAGGTCCTTTTTACAAGGATAGATAATGTTAAAGAAGAAATGGAAGAATTATATGAAGATAATATCATGAAACAATTTCATTCCCTTGCCACTATTGAGCCCCACCCCCATTATGTGTTTTCTCATAGAATTTACATGTCACATTTTCTTACTTCTATTCCCTTTCCTCCCAGAGTAGTGTTCTTATAAATAAGAGCCCTGTCTCACCAAGGAACCCAAATGTTCTTTCTGATAAGACCATGAAATATTTTTTTGTTAAAGTCATTTACTATTGGATAAATATTAGTGTACGGCTAATAACTTTACCTAACAAGATGTTGAATAAACAGAAATGTTTTCCTAGTCCCAGGCACAATAAACACAGTGAAATATAAGAAGATGGTTTGAAACTAAACAAATTGCTTATCAACTCAATTACATGCAATCTTTTAAATAAAATATTCTTGTATTTTTCTCACAGTTATATTAGCCTATACATTTCTGAAGAATGTCCTATTAAATATCTGTAGCTACTTTTTATGTTATCTCTTAGAAAATTAGAAGTTTTATTCTATCCATGACACTCTTGAAACATTACAAATAACATTCTTTTTTACATATTTCAAGTCATGTTTCACTTTTATTGATTAAAAGGGTATGGTTTGAGATTAATAAAAACATTAAAATATTAATTTTATATACAAATATTAAACATCCATCACACTTCTTATTTCTCATTAATAATTTAAATTAAATCTCTGTGATGCGAGATATTGAATAGTCAATATTAATTTTATTATATCATTTATACTCATTGGCATTGTTTTTTTATAATTATTTTTGAAGTTTTATATTTTGAATGTGTATGTTTTGACAAACGAACTTCACATCTGATATAAAATCGGTTTGGATATTTTAATAGGTAAGAAAAACCTAAAATGTTTATAAATAAAAAACTATTTTGGTGTAATTTTGATTCCCAATGTATCATTCATGTTTAGTCACTGTTTGGAAGAGAGCAGTGTATGTTTAGTAATAAATCATTTATTCAAGAAGATTATTTTCAATGTGCTTATGTTCTTGCTATAGAGAATCAAAAGCACATTAGTGACTAGAGATTCCTTTCATATCTATGGAAAGCCTTCATTTTCGATCTAATGGGCACTAAGTGAGAGTTTTCAACAGATGCAAATGCTAAGATTTAGCAATTTTAGTGTTGGTTCAAGTATTCAATTAACTGTGTCTGAAGCTTTTTAATGCACTATTTTGGAGATTTGAGACCTTCAGTCTGAAAAATCGACCACCTGCTTTAACTAGAATTCAGCAGAGAATGCATACTATGACAAATTAAAGAAATAATCATAACGAGAAAGAATAAAATATAACTTAAATTTTAAAGAAAATATAATGATAGAAAATGAAATATAAAATGTGTAGTCCTATTTTGACTTGCCATTACAGTAAAAAAATTAAATAATGTATAAAATGCTTGCCATTTATGAAAAATGACTTTAGCAAAGCATCCATATAAAGATAGGAATATCTATTACTATAGTAAATAAATATAGTAAGTAAAAAGAAACAAGAAGAAATATCATGCAGAATAAAAGACTAGTGAAATTGAGATGTACACTGACTGTATCAAATAACTCAGCAGTTGAAAGACTCATATTCCAAATTTAATACTAGAGCTACAATTATAAACAACAACAAAAAACAACAGAGGCACAATTTATACAATAATTTTCTAAAACTAACAGAGAAAGAAAGCTGCTATTTGGGTCAGCTCATAATCCTATCCCGATCTTCCTCCATGTCTCCCCCCAAATTATACATTTTAAGAGGAAAAATCTTGAAAACTAATGTGAATATATTAATATTTGTAGAGAAGCAGACTGAGAAATAGGAATGCAGCTTAATATAAAAGTAATAAAAACCCAAAGAATAGACTTTTCCATCAATTAGTTTAGGATCTCATCAAGCTAATGCTGTTTGGACCAATCACAAATACAAGGAAAACTGACAAGAAAAAAAAATCAAACTATTCCTAGTAATAAGGAAAAACTAAGCAACATGAACCAATGGAAGAACAAAAAAGAAAATAAGACAGGATCTTAAAAAGAAGTAGAAATTTAGAAGGAAAAGGAAAAATAAAATTTCCCTGCTCCCAAGCCCCTTTCCTCCAATGATAAACAACAACAATAACAACAACAAAACAGGCAGACAAAACTATAGAAAATAATTTTATGCTATGTTTTTGAATTTATGAGTGAGAATGACTGCTGCTGTATAAATGATGTTTAAAAGTCAAGAAATGGCCAAAGCTATCATGTTCTCAGGCTCCAAAGTCTAATAAATTTCCCAGTAAGAATAAAAAGTACTTCTTATTAGGTTGAGTAAACCCTATACAGTCCATTTCATAAAATCAGACCCTGAAGAATATATCTCAAGTTCACAAACCAAAATTGAGCTTTCTTCAGCTGAGCTTTCCTATCCTAACTATGCTCTCAGACTACCAAAAAATACATACAACACAATACTCTTCGACTTTGAGCTGTAATTCTATGGAGAAGATAAACAATTTTCATAGTAGTGTGAAAGTCACCCAAAGTCAAAGAAAGTCACACGAGATGAAGCAATATTTGACAAGATTCTTTTGTACAGCAAACTGAATAAAGCAGAGAAAGAGAAAAAAAAAAAACGGCAACATTAAAAGATGAATTGTACATAACAAAATTTAAAAAAACAAGTACAAGTAATAAGAATCAATTGTTGAATTAAATAATCACAAGAACTAATAATTTTACACATGATTGACCCATGCTGTAGCTGAAAATAATTAAAATATGAATTTATTGAGTATGTATATATACTAATGTTTACTACCTATCAAACACACATACATTCAGTGTCTACAGATCATCTGTAGTGGTTTTGTTGATATAAATTGACATTGAATTGGGAGTTCTAAGCTACAGGCTGACTTCTGATCTGCCTCAATGTAGCTTCTACTCCTTGAACAAGCAGACCAGCCCAATGCATGCTTGCTTCATGACAATGACAGAAACACAAGAGAGCAAGGACAAATGTGCAAGCAAATCTCTAGCTCTTTCTTGGAATATATCTATTTACATTCTATGTGAAAAACTAGATGACATAATCCAAAAATATCAATGAGTTCAGCATATACTGGATGTCTGAGATACACAGCACAGTTATTTTTTAAAAAGGGCTTAGATACAGAAAGGGATAGATGTTAATCTACAATAATATCAAAGATAAAATGTTAAATCATGATTATGAGAGCTCAGATGATAAATATAGGACAAAAACATCTTTACACAACTAAAAAATTCTTGTGAAATAGCAAGAAATCAAATGGATGACTGAAAACTGAATTGTAGACACAAAAGTAGCTTAAGATACAATAAAATTAAAGTAAGAAGACAATAAAATAATTGGGCAAGATTATATGGAGAAAAAATTTATCCAATATGGCTAAAATGATGTTCACAAAGAGATAAAATCAACTTATGGTATTGATAATGTACCCAAAGCTTATTTTAGAAGGAAAATCTAATTAAATAATAACAATAATGGATTCTGCACATTGTAAAGCACCACTATACAGGAGAAATTAATACCAAATAATTAACAAGTTGTAATTTGATTATGAAACTTTAAAGGTAAAGAACATTTATATAGAGAGATTTAAAAAATTCCTTACTATGGTGACAAAAAATGAGGCTTTCTTCAACCATCTCAATGAAAAACATGAAATTTAATTTGTAATTTATATCTTATTGAATTGTTTATAATTTCCCACTGTGTAATTATACATTTTCTATTAACAAATAAACAAAGACTTTTGTTTCTGACTGTGACAACATAGTTGGTATCAGATTAATTCTTTTGATGAAAAGTAGAATACAATCTGAATAATGCTTCTATTTCTAGGTAGATGGTAGAAAGACACAAAGTGCTGTCATTCCTGAATTAACAACAAAAGCAAACTAAATAAGCCACAATATAATTTTTAAAACTTTGCATATCAGAAAGCTGAAGACACGGAAAAACTTAAGTCAATAAAATTCCAGAAATGGGAAACCGAGAAAAGACAGGGAAACAAGGGCTAAAGAAATAGAACTTATTAAGGCCACTGAAACTCTATGGTGCATAATATTTTCATTTGTTAAATGAAAGATTAGACTTCATAAGTCTTTAAAATTTCTAAAAATATATTTCAAAATAATTAGCTAGTTAGCAAATAAACAATGCTTCTCTTATTTACCAAGTGATAAATATGGACTCTAGTATATTTTCATTAATAGCATAAAATATATATTATAAATGCTTATGATAAAAACACAGAATTTCAAGTATTGACATATGTGTATGTTATATTTCATTGCTGCCAGTTGAATGATTTTAAAGGTATAATTTTTTAGACCAGGAAATGATAAAATAGAATAGACTTCACAGAAACCACAAACTAAGATGTGAAATTTTTACTTCAATAAGTTAAATAAACAGAAAGTTAAGAAAGAGAAGCAAGCTCAATAAAATTTCAGTATAGTGTATTTCTGGTTGAAGCATCATTACTCTTGTCAAATAAAATAAAATTAATTCAGTGAATCGAGTACTGTATTAATATAGTACTTAATAATTTGCTGTATGTTTTGGCTTATAACAGAAAATAATTCATATGTTCTAGAATATCTCAAAAAAATTAGGAAAATATTAGGTACTTAATGAAATATTTATCTTTGCTAGCTTTAAAGATCATTAACTTTTGGTTTAAGCTACAATTTTAATGATATATATACATTAGCTTATCTATCATACACTTAATATTTCAAGAAGTTCATTACATCAAAGTATCATTACCTGTTAAATAGCTATTTTTTAAATAGCTTATTCACTACTTTTTACTAAAAACACTATTTTTTATTATAAATAGCTTTGACATATAAAATACTTATTTTTGTGTTGTTTTTCAATCTAATTATTGTTTTCCAAGCATTTTAATAATTATTACATATATTTCCAAGAACTTTAACTAATTGAAGGCTTTTTATAAAAGCATGTTCACTAATTAATACCTTCATCACATAATGTTATTGAAAATGTATGTAAATGATCTCAGAAAACTTTTATGTAAAAATATAAATTATCAAAGGCTAATTTACTCATTTCTACCTCACATGTTTTAAATATAACACTAGAGACAAGCATTAATAGTTTAATTTTCTGACTGCTATAACATAGTTTATTCCTTATTTTTATACTTTGTTACTTTAAACCATATGAAATTGTCATTCTTATAGTTCTAAATTGCTTAATATCAACGTTTTTCTTAAGGTTTAGCTAATACCTATTACTATGTCAATTTTAATGTTGTAAAACATAAACAATATTTGCGATGTACATAAAAATGGAAAGATAATCCAAAAGATTAGCAATGATTGTATCATTATGAAATGAAGAATGATTTTTAAAAATAGCTTTACTTTATTTAATATCCATTTTTCTAAAATGAACATATGTTATATTCTAACATATAATATTATACTTAATATTGTATTAGAATAAAGTTGTATTATATTATATATTAGAATATAATCACTTTTTACTAATAAAAATATACTATTAAATAGGAAACAAATAATATGGAATATTGTGCTTGTGTTCTCTCTTCAGCTGCTGCTGGCTCTGAACTTGTAATCATTCCAAAGCTCAATATATGCTTGGATCCATATTGTTTATATATTTGTGTATATAAGAAGTACCACATCATGTTTCAAACTTCACTTAGCATTCTCTGATCTATTTATCTTCACCATTGTGACAAATTGTTTGTCGATCACCAAGAAACTATATCCCTCTCTTTTCCTGAGAATGGACATAGATTAGAATTGCTAGTTTCACAGCTAGATGACTGTATGAGCTGAGTCCTAGCTAAAGAGTATTAAAGGAAGTGAAGTGGGTCATACAGGGTTTATAAGACACTTGTTTACTATCTTTACAATCTCTTTCTCTATCAACTGACAAGAACCATATGATTATAAAACTATAAGGGACAGTGAAAGCTATGAAGAAAGACGTCTCACTAAATGAATTACCACATAGAGGAGAGCCACATGCCACTGAAGAACACCTGACTCAGACAGTTAAATGACTGAGAAAACAAACTTGTACATACTATGTTGGTGTCATTGATTTTACAGCCTAGCCTATCCTTTCTAATACAACCATTAACCCAACATGTATTGGGAAAAGAAAAAAATAACTTTGAGAAAAAGTCAATTATAAAATGATTAAAAAGTGCAAGGTATTAAAAAAGTATTTGAAAAATGTGTATAATGAGTTACAAAATCATAGGTAAAATGTCTTTGGATTAGTGTTAATTTTGGACACTACAATTTCCTCTTGGAATCCCAGTGATATGTCATGGGATATCAAGATTCTCAATTTTAGATTCTATTGAAGTTTTGAAAACAGTTAATCTCAGCAAATAAAAAAAATATACATATAGCTCTTTGTGTATTTTTACTAATTATTTTACCTTTTGTTTCTCTATACGTTTCTCTCTCTACTATATAAATTCCATTGTTCATCTCCCTCCCAAATAATTTCTGTGGCTCTAAATCAACTTTCTATGCGATGTTTGTTTCTGAGAATGATAAAGATGCTTTGGGTTGACCAAAGCTCTCATTGAAAAGAAAGTGAAATAACAAAAGTATAAAAAGTCTCTCCAAGGCATACCTCGGCGATATTGCAGTTTTGTTTCCAGATGACCGTAATAAAGTGAGCACTGTAATAAAGTAAGTCATTATCTTTCCTGGTGGAGGGCCTTGCCTTCCATTTATAAAAAATGCAACACCTGTGAAGTATAATAAAAGAGCAATAATTTGAAGTGTGCCTGTATATTATATGGAAGTATAGACGGTTGAAGCACTAAGACTTCAAGAAACACAACCCAAGAGAAAGGGATGTCAAGGAGAAGAGAATTGCGTTATACAGCTACATTTTCCCTAACAAAAGACAAGCCAACTCTAGACTAGAACACTCTTTGGAGAATGCTAACAACAACATCAAACCAAAGAATATACACTAAAAGCAGCCAGAGAAAATAGACATGTTATTTTCAGAGCTGCAGCAATTAGATTAATATTTTAATGTAAACAATGGAAGCTTAAAGAAAATAAAAGAAAATCTATGGAGGGCTAAAAAAAAAAGCCTAAATTTAGATACTGAGTTAAAATATCTTTCAGTTATTTATGTAAAAAATATGTTTACAAACAAACAAATGTAGAGACATTTGTTGTCAACATACCTACACTAAAAAAGTTTAAAGTTCTTCAGACTAAAGAAAGCTGACAGAGCATAGATATACAAAAATTAATCAAGAGCTATAAAAAGGCAAATGTGTAGGTAAATATAAATCGATATTGACCATACAAAATAAATATTTTGTTATCGTTTAAAATATATTTAGAGTTAAAATGTCTGGCAATAGCAATATAATGCTGAGAGTTTACATGGATTTAATGGGTTTTAAGGTCCCATCTTTGCAGGAAAGTGATAAAAGTAATATTTTGTATTATGCTCTAATAAAACAAAGATGAACATTTTTAAACTCTGAGACAAATTTAATAAATATAAAAAAGAGAACATAAATTACCAAACTAATAGGTGAAAACTATATTTTAAAAGTTGAATAATCCAAAAGAAGGGAAAGAGTGAGGAAAACTATTCAAAGCGTGAACTGTTAAACATAAACCTAAGGATGAAAGTAATCCCATTAATGTGAATGGACTAAAAAATCCATAGGTTAAAAAAAACTTTGAAGGATTAAGATTTTAGACAGCCTTTAAGTTCAACTATAAACTGCTTACTAGAGACTTATCTCAAACATAAAAACACAGAAAGTAAATGTATTGAAGGATATATTGTGCAAACACTACCCAAAGGAAAGCTGGTGTAGCTATGCTAAAATTGGACACATAGACATTACCTAGTAAAATTGCCTATGCCTATTCACCAATAAAGAGAATGTTGATGGTGGCACTTCCCATAATAGACAAAAATAGAAAACCTAGAGATAATTGAATGAATAAATATTACTGTTTACAAAACAATGGAATATTATATATTATTAAGAATGAACAAACTATTTCTAATGCAACAATCACGATGAATCTCACAAATGTAAGACTGAGCAAAAGTATCCAGAAACCATCATGTATATAGTAAATGATTCTATTTATATTTACATTTGTCACGAAGAACAGACAAAAGGCAGGTCAGTAATTACCTTTCGCAGAGGTAGTAAAAAGAAAAGCATATGATGAAGATTTTAAGGTACCGCTAAACCTATTTTATTATCTAATTGCTGGTTATATGTTTACCTTGTGAAAATTTATTGAGTTTGAATTGGGCTCTTATGAATTTTGCTTTCTTCTCTCTGTATAAGATATATAACATACTTTATTATTATTTTTGGTGTATTAATAAAGATCAGATCAATATTAGATAAATTTCTTAAAATTTATGTGCTTTATACTTACATTCTATGAATATTATAAAAGCGGTGTTCAAAATATAGACTTGCCTTTTTCCATGTGAGTTAAATCTATTTTAATTACTCTCAAATTCTCTCCTTTCATTTCCTTTCTTCTTGCTTTTATAATTAACTGATTGTGAAATATTTCTAATAATGCATTACTGTAGCTTAAATCTCTGCTTATCTGGCCTCTAATAAGCTAGTGTGGGAAAAGCATGAGTAGAGATTTCTGGGGAAAACACATAACTGTCCACACATGCACAGACATACATGCATAGTTAGTCTGTGCCTCTACTATTACCTAAATTTAACAGAATTTCAGTTAGAGAAGTAATTCCTTTATCAAGTAGATCTATAAAATAATTCCTGGATTAAATTTATATATGTATGTGTATATATTTATAGCTTTGTTTTTAGGCTTTTTTTTATTCTCAGTCATTTTTGAGACTTTTCACAATATCGACATGATAATTTGAAACCATGTTGTATATTTTAAATCCATAGGTGAGAATCACTGCCATATCTAATTTATTCATTTCTTTTATAGCTTAGCTATATATTGGTTTTTGTACTTCTATCCAAAGGCTGTATAGGAAGGCCAAATGAAAATGAGTTGTTAAAATAATTAAGGGATCCTATTTCCTTCAATAATTAAAGATAGGAATCAGAGTCTGCAATTGAATCTCAAATTGAGCTGGCACAAAGCCTAGTGAACAAAAAAAAATAAAGGTGAAATGATTTTGGCAATTTATTCTAGCCTCAAAATGAATGTTGAATCCGGCCCAGAGCCATATACTCCTGTATACTTATCTAGATAATGGTATGTTTTAAAGGAGAAAGTAACCCATTAAAGATAAAGCAAGGTAAGAAATAAGAACAAGTGATATGCCATATATTATCTCAAATAGTGATATTACAATAATCCTATCAAGAAAATTTTATTAATTCAATTTTTTTTTTTAAATAGACATATTGAGGCCTCATGGTGCCTGCCAAGTGTCAAAAAAAAAAAAAAAATGACAAAGTACCCAAGTTGCCATTCAAACTCAGACTTACCAAATTTAAGTCTGTTAAATTCCAGGGCCTAGGCCCTTTCTATTATGCTAAATATCCAAGAAAATGATGTTTTGTCTTCCTCACAATTAAAGACAAGTAAAGTTCTGACCTAATCAGATTTTTTTGGTAAAAATACAAAGAAATAAAAAGATGTCTGTCCCAAAGTGTATTAGTTTCCTAGGATTGCCGTAACAAATTACCACAAGTTAGATGACTTAAAAATACAGATTTTTTTTCCCACAGTTCTGGGAACCTAAAGTCAAAATCAGGTGTTGGCAGGACCATGCTCCTTGCATAGTTTCTTGGAAAGATACTCCCTTGCTTCTTTCTAGGTTCCAGTAGTTGCTGGCACTCCTTGTCTTATAGCTGCATCACTATAACTTCTACCTGTCTTCGAATAGCTGTCTTCCCACTGTGTCTGTGTCTCTGTATCTCCCTTTTCTTATAAGGACACCAGCCATTAGATTCAACATCCACCCTAATCCAGTGATCACATCTGTAAAGACCCTATTTCTAAATAAGGTCATTTTCACAGGCACCAGAAGTTAAAACTTCAAAATATGTGGGGTTTTTTTTTGGGGGGGGAGCGGGGAGGAGGGAATGGCACAATTTACTCACTACACTAAGTCATCTTGGGTTTTTGGTATTTCTATGAAAAAAAAATACAGCCAATAAACATGTTTTTGGGTAGTCTCTATATTTGCCCTCTTTTGAACTGTGATATCTAAGACATGCAGCAAAGATGATTTTCAGGACCATTTTAGCTTAGGAATTCTCCTGTTAATGTTATAGGCTCAGATTTTGTGTAGAACCAAGCTGATATGTGGGTATGAATTTAATGGTACAATAGGTGACTAAGATAAGGTGATGCAGATAACAAAATATAAATTTATTTTCTAGAAGAAAAGAAAATTCTGGACTGAGTCACCCATGTGGACTGTATTGCCCAGGAGGTAGATTAATTCAATTAAATATATTTTATGTGACTAAACTTGAACATCAGAGTTAGATTTTCTGTAAATTTTCATCTTTTTTAGGGGATTTAGAACCCTCAGAACCCATTTATTTTTTTATTCTTAAAAATCTTTAGTTATTTAGATGTGTCCTTTACTTGATTAGTTGTTAATATAATCAGTGTTTTCTTTCCCACTTGAAACATATTATTAAATGGATCTCTATTGGATGCACTGTATATATGTCGTCTTCAAATATTTCTCTAAAATAGTTAAAACTCACTTTTAAACACTATACTTGTTGGGTGAGGGAACTGACAAACAAAATAGATGCAGTCATTCTCCCTCCCAGCAAGCCAGGCGATTTCCTGCCGGCCTTAGCTACAGCGTCTCAGGAGACCTTAGATGCAGCGTCCTATACGACCTGTGGAACGCATGCGCACTGTGATTGACTGTGATTGATTATAGTACTTGGCCTTAAGCCACCATTGTAAAACTTGTTAAAAGAACAGCCCCGCCTGTGCAGGCTGGGGAGCTGGAGCTGTGCCTGTGCCTTGCTGTGTCTTGCTATGCTTGAATAAAGCTATGTCTCATCTGCCAACTTCCTCACATATTCTTCCAGGTGCCGGAACCGCGCACCCCAAGCTTCAGTACCCCGAAACTGCAGAACAACACTTTTCTTTGTATTTGTGTTTCTCCCCTTTTTTTTCCCTTCCTTTTCCTTAGAATTCTAAATTCTGTGTTTTAGGACACTCCCATGTACCTTCTCCTCTTACGGCTTCCACTAATTCAACATTTTAAAAAAGTTTTTAACTTGAAATTTGATATATCCATATTGACTCATGCTTATAAATTTCAAAATACTCCTAATGCATGTAATTTTCAAATATTACATTATTCATTCACTTTGGTGCTTCAATTTAACTATAAGAAAAATATCTTGGAAATTTTACCTTGTTATATTTAATTAAAACTTTAAGCAATTTAAAGCCATTTAATACCAGTGCTTAGTATTTTGCTATTTGTTTTTGAACTTTCAAAAAGAAAAGTATAAAGTATGTGCAAATATTTTGCTACTCACTCCATTTTATCAGTCTACAGTCCTCATGGCACCATTAATCTCACTTCTGTGTATTCTTTCCCTGCAGCTGAATGTGTCTCACTGACTTCCTTATTCAGTTTAATTCCTAGAAGTGGAAAAAAAAATATTATAAATGAATGTTTTCCTCATATCCCCTTTCCCATTATGGATGGCCTTGGATTTCAATAAATTACTTCCCCTAATTTTATAGCTTCTTAATATCACATGCTCATTTTTATGTACTAAAAAAAAGTATTAATAATTTAAATATCTAGGATACATTATTATACTTAACTGCTGAGTGAGTTATTCCAATAATTAAACTGGAATTTATTTATTCAGAAGGTCCTAGCAGTTCATACATGTTGAGAGGCATTGATGGTGAGCAAACAAATATTTAGGGAAGGCCATTTTCCTAGTTTGTGTGTTTCACAGCAGTAAGAAAGGGGAAGGCAATGAATAAAGTGCAAGTGAGTAGTTAAGTTTGGCATGAAGAGATTCAAACCAGTTGGACAGGAACAGACTGCAGTTCACCCTAGGAAACTGGATTTTCAGTAAAATACAAATAAGCAGATTATGGTCAAACGGAACTATTGAAGGGAGTTTGAAGTAGGACACAAAGAATTGGAATGATAGAATGAAGTGTTCTATACAAATGAGTTGTCCTTACCATTTAAAAGACAAGATTACGCCTATGATCATAATATTCAGGGTAATAACTTCTGTATTAATTTTAAAATCCCTCCTGAGAAGATAGCCTTTAAAAGGTTGTGCTTGGAGAAAAGGTTTCCCATAGAATTTACTAGGTAGGTGGTTAGAAAAGCTACTAACACAGAGCAGTAATGCTGGCTTCAGGAACTCTGGAAGCCTCAAAGTAACTTGCATAGAATCAGTGAACTGGTTCCTGGCCTGATGTATTATGTTCCACTTTATTTATTTTAGATTTGTTCTTTCGTTCAAACAATACTAATTATCTTCCAATGTATTCTCACGTTCTTTTAATGTATATGATCAACTGTCCATTCTTCTAGAAACCATGTGTCACTCAACACAGAAATGAAGTTAGCATTCTTTTAATATTCAGTATTGCATGCTTTAAGCTCTAGCAAAAATCCTCATTTTTCGGGTCTTCTCTCCTTTCTCAAACTCACATTCTTCCTATCTGTCAAAGTAACTGCCACACTTTAGAAAATTTAGCTTGGCCTTACCCTTCTGTGATGCCCTTATATACCAGGACATTTACCCTCTCATCAACACAGCATTTTACTTGGATGGCTCAATCCAATGACTCGCCAGGGGCTCTTCCTCATAATTCACTGGAGGGAGGCAGCATATGGAGTGGTTAAGAGCTTTGACTCTGAAACCCAAAGACTGCAATTTTTTAGCTCTTTGTGCTGTTTTATTTATTTATTTATTTATTTATTTATTTACTTAGGTTTTCGATTATAGTTGGTAGTCGATATTATTTTATATTAGTTTCAGGTATACAGCATAATGGCTAGACATATATAACTTAGAAAGTGATTCCTCTTACTTGTCTAGGACCCACCTGGAACCACAGATAACGATTACAATATTATTGACTATATTTCCTATGCTGTACTTCATATACCTGTGACTGTTTTGTAACTATCAATTTGTACTTTTTAATCACTTCATCTTTTTCACTCAGGTCCCAACCCCCCTTTCATCTGGCAATCACCAGTTTGTTCTCTGTATCCATGAATCTGTTTTCATTTTGTTTGTTCATTTATTGTGTTCTTTAGATGTCACACATAAGTGAGATAATATGGTATTTGTCTTTGTCTGACTTAGCATAATACCCACTAAGAACATCCATGCCATCTCAAATAGTAAGATTTCACTTTTTTTTCATGGCTGAGTAATATTCCATTGTATATATGTAACATTTCTACTTTATCTGATCATCTATTGATGGACACTTAGGTTGCTTCCATATTTTGGCTATTGTAAATGACCATAGGGGTGCATATAGCTTTTCAAATTAGTGTTTCAGGTTTTTTGGGAGGAATAAGTACACAGCAATTGATGGGTCATAAAGTACTATTTTAAATTTTTTGAGGAACCTGTTTTCCATAGTGGCTGTACCTTGTTGAAATCCCACCAACAATGTATGAGGATTCCCTTTTCTACACATTCTCATTAACACTTGTTGTTTTTGATATACTGATAACAGCCATTCTGATAGCTGTGAGTTCATATCTCATTATTGTTTCAATTTGCATTTCTCTGATGATTAGTGACATCGAGGACCTTTTCATATGTCTATTAGCCATCTGTCCTCTTTGGAGAAATATCTATTCAGATCCCCTATCCATTTTTTTAATAGGATTGTTTGCGGTTTTGATATTAAGTTCTATGAGTTCTTTGTAAATTTTGGATATTAGCACCTTATCAGATGTATCATAGGCAAACATCTTCTTTCATTTAGTAGGTTTGCTGACAGTTTCCTTTGCCGTGCAAAAACTTTTTAGTTTGATGTAGTCCCATTTATTTATTTTTTCTTTTGTTTACATTGCCTGAGAAGATTTGTTGGAAAAAATATTACTAAGAGCAATGTCGGAGTTTACTGCCTATGTTTTCTTATAGGAGTTTTGTGGTTTTGGGTCTTACATTTAAATCTTTAATTCATTTTGAATTTATTCTTATAATGACAGAAGAAGGTGGTTTATTGCATGTATCTGCCCAGTTTTCCCAACACCATTAATTGAAGAGAATGCCTTGGCTATTCTGAGTCTCTTATGGTTTTGTATAAATTTTTGGATTATTTGTTCTGTAAAAAATGCCATTGATATTTTGATAGAGACTGCATTAAATCTATAGTTTGCTGTGGGTAATATGGACGTTTTAACAATGTTAATTCTTCTAATCCATGAGCATGGTCCACACCTCCATTTATTTGTATCTTCTTAAATTTCTTTCTGTAAGAAATTATAATTTTCTAGGTACAGGTCTTTTACCTCCTTGGTGGTTTATTCCGAGGTGTTTTATTGTTTTTGATGCAATTGTATATGTTTTTTTTTAAATTTCTTTTACTGATAGTTCATGATAGGTGTAGAAAAATGCAACCAATTTTAGAAACATTAATTTTGTATCTTGCTACTTTACTGAATTCATTTATCAGTTCTAATAGTTGTTTGTTTGTTTAGGTGAAATGTTCTGGATCCTCTATAAATAGTATCATATCATTTGCAAATAATGACAGTTTTACTTTTTCCTTTCCAAGTTAAATGCCTTTTATATTTATTTATTTTTTCTGGTCTGATAACCATGGGTAGGATTTTCAACACTATGATGAACAAGCATGGTAAAAGGAGACCTCCTTGTTTTGGTCCTGATCTTAAGGAAAAGACATTTACCATTTCCCTACTGAGTATGTTATTTCTGTGTTTGTCAGAAATAACATACTTTGCTGACATTTTATCATAAATGAATGCTGGATTTTGTCAATTTTTTTTGGTCTATTGATATGATCAGATGATTTTATCTTTTAATTTGTTAATGTGGTGTAACACATTAATTGATTTGAGGATATTGAATCAATCATGCATCTCAAGAATAAATCTCACTTGATCATGGTGTACGGCCTTTTTAAAGTATTGCTGAATTTGTTTGCTAATATTTTGTTGAGGACTTTTGTTCTATGTTCATTTGAGATATCAGCCTATAATTTTCTTTTTGTGTAATGTCTTTGCCTGGTTCTAGAATCAGATAATTCTAGACTCATAAAATGAGCTTAGGAGACTTTTCTTCTTCTAATTTTTTTAGAATAGTTTGAGAAGAATAGTTGTTAATTCTTGAATGTTTTTTTAGACTCTCTTTTGCTTATTTTAGCTTTGATCTTTATTATTTCCTTTTTCCTACTCACTATGGGCTTTGTTTCTGTTCTTTTTCTAGCTTCTTTAAGTGTAAGGTTAGATTGTTTATTTGAGGATTTTTTGTTTCTTGAGGGAGGCCTGTATTGCTATAAATTTCCCTCTTAAGACTGGTTTGCTGTGTTCCATAGATTTTTGTCATGAGGTTTTTGATTTCTTCCTTGATTTCATTGTTAACCCATTCATTGTTTAGTAGAATGTTATTTAGCCTCCACGTGTGTTTGAATTTTCCATTTTTTTTTTGTAACTGATTTCTAGTTTCATACCATTGTGGTCAGAGAAAACAATTAATATGATTCAATATTCTTAAATACAGTGAGACTTGTTTTGTGGCCTAACATATGGTCTATCTTGGAAAATGTTTTATATGCACTTGAAAAGAATGTATGTTCTGCTACTTCTGTGTAAAACACTAAATATCTCAATTAAATCTATCTGGTCTAGTATGTCATTTAAAGCTAATTTTTTTTTGTTAATTTTCTTTCTGAAAAAATCTGTCTATTAATGTCAATAAGATGTTAAAGTCCCTTACTATGACTGTATTACTGTTGATCTCTCCTTTTATATCGGTAAATATTTGCTTTATACATTTAGGTGCTCCTATGTTGGTCACATAAATGTTTCCTAGGATTATGTCCTTTTGATGTATTGATCCTTTTATCATTACATAGTGACCTTCTTTGACTCTTATTATAGCCTTTGTTTTACAGTCTGTTTTGGTCTACGGCCATGCCACCCTGATCTCAGAAGCTAAGCAGAGTTGGGCCTGGTTAGTACTTGGATGGGAGACCACCTAGGACTACCAGCTTCTGTAGGCATTAAAAAAAGTAATATATTTTTTTAAAGTAAAAATAAATAAATAAAATGAAATAAAGTCTATTTTGTCTTATATAAGTATGGCTACCCTAGCCGTTTTTTTTTTTTCTATTTGCATAAAATAACTTTTTCCACCCTTTTACTCTCAGTCTGTGTGTATCTTCCAATCTGAAGTGGGTTTCCTGTAGACAGCATATGTATGGGCCTTACTTTCTTAACCATTTATCAATCCTATGTCTTTTGATCAAAACATTTAATCTATTTACATTTAAAGTGATTGTTGATAGATACATAGTTATTGCAGTTTTATTATTCACATTTATGTTTCCCCCTCCCACTCTTCTTCTTAAAGAAGTCCCTTTAACATTGTTTTTGTAACACTGGTTTGGTGGTAATGAATCTCTTTAGCTTTTTCTGTCTAAGAAGCTCTTTATCTCACCCTCAATTTTAATTGATAGATTTGCTGGGTAGAGTAGTATTGTTTGTAGGTCCTTGCTTTTTATCACTTTGAATATTTTGTGCCAATTCTTTCTGACCTGTAAAGATTCTGTTGAGAAATCAACTGATAATGTTATGGTAGCTTTCTCGTAGATAACTGCTTTGCTCTTACTGTTTTTAGGATTCTCTTTGTCTTTAACTTTGGCATTTTAATTACAATGTGTCTTGGTTTAGGCCTCTTTGCTTTCATCTTGTTTAGGACTGAGCTTTCTGGACTTGTATCTCTATTTTCTTCATCAGGTTAGGGATGTTTTTCATCATTACTTCTTCAAATAGTTTCTCTATCTGTTGCTCTCTCTCTTCTCCTGGTATTCCTATGAAGCTAATGTTGATATGCTTGATGTTGTCTCAGAGATCCCTTAAACATTCATTTTTTTTAATTATTTTTTCTTTTTGCTGTCTAATGGGTGTTTTCTGCTACCTTGTTTTCTAAATCACTGATTTGATCCTCTGCTTTATCTAATCTACTGTTGATTTTTCTAGTGTATTCATTTTAGTTACTGCGTTATTTATTTCTGACTTTTTAAAAATGTTTTTGATGTCTTTTTTTTATGTTTACTATCTCTTTGTTGAAGTTCTCCTCGAGTTTATTAATTTCCCTAAGTTTGTTAAGCATTCTTATAACCAGTATTTTGAGGTCTGCATCTGATAGGTTGCTTGCTTCCATTTCATTTAGTTCTGGGTAGCTCTTGACCCAAGCTTGTGAATATGGTAATATAATTATTCCAGCTCCTTTAACCCTTGATAATAATCTGAAATGCTACCTTTATTGGTTTCTGAATACCTGATGGATGGAGTCAAAGTCATTCTCTGTGATGCATTGTGTTTTCTTTTCCATTCAGTTAAAAATATTTTCTAATATACTTCTAGATTATTTTTGACACAACTTTTTTCAGAAGTGAATTGTTTAATTTTCAAATATTTCGAAATTTTTTTTTACTTTTATGTAATTGCTAATATAATCTAGTTTTGATCATAAACATACTATAATTCTATATGATTTTAATCATTTTTTGGGGTAACTATTCCATATGCTTTAAAAAGCATTGTGTTATTCTACTGATGTGTTTTCTATAAACGTCAACCAGGTCCACTTTGATACTGTTTTTCAAGTCTTGTACATTATCAATAATTTTTTGTCTGTTTTTCTATCAATTTGAGAGAGGAGTTTTGACATAGTCTACTCTAATTATGAATATGTATACTTCTTGTTTTGGAAGTTTTTGCTTCATTTATTTTGAAGCTTCGTTATTGGATACATACATGTTTAAGATTGTTATGTCTCTTTGATGACTTGAAACCTTTTTTTATTAAACAATTTACCATTTTATCTTTGATCTTTCTGACATTAGTACAGCCATTGTATCTGTCTTGTGTTAAATTTGGGTAAATTGTTTTTCATACTTTTACTTTTTATCTACCATTATCTTTATATTTAAATTGTTTCCTATATAGATCCTAAACTTGGATGTTGATATTTTTCATTATTTTAAAGTTAGATTTATTGGGGTATAATTTATATGTAATAAATCTCACTTTTTATGTGTATGATTGTTTTATTAAATTATACAATCATGTAATCACCAACATAATTAAGATTTCAAAAATTTCCGTCATCTCAAAAAGTTCCTAATGTTCTTTTGTAGTTAATCATCTCCTCACACCCTGTTTCTGTCCTTATAGTTTTGTATTTTCTAGAATTGCATATAACTAGAATCCTAGAGTATGTGGCCTTCTGTGTTTGTCTTCTTTCACTTAGTATAATGCCTTTAAGATTTTATCCATGGTGTTTCATATAACAGTAGTAGTCTTTCATTTTTATTGCTGAGTTGTAGCATTGATTTTTTAAATCTAGTTTGATAATCACTGTCTTATAACTAAAGTTCTTAGACAATACATATTTAATGAGTATATTAATATGGTTAATTTACATCTACCATCTTGTTATTTGTTTTCTATTTGCCCATTTTTTTATTCTCTTTTTAGATTGTATATATTTTATATTCTATTTTATCTCCACTATTGGTTCTTTTAATTATGCTTGTTTGATTTACTCTCTTACTTGTTGCCCTAGTGTTAAAAGATTCACCTTGAACTTAACACATTCTACCACCTGGTGGTATTA
>NW_011888942.1:811116-813600 GCF_000151845.1 Pteropus vampyrus
TCTCTAATACCAAGGCATGACCTTTCCTTAGTCTCAACTGTATGCTCCAAGTATTCATTACTCTGGTGGTTGGAACTCAACATATCTCTGGCTTGTATGAACTTTGGAAATTATTTAAATATACGTCCCAAGAAACAATTTTGCCTGGCTTAATGGAGTTAAATTCTATTTGCGTGCCTCTTAGAATTCATTTAAATACTCAGTCAACTGTTACACAGATTTCTGAAGCTTATTATCTACATACCTTTATTTCCCTAGTACTTTGCTTCCAAAAATCCATCTACTTTGGCCTCCCAAAATTTCATATCTGTTTCTCTATTCAATAAGACTACTATGCTCTGCTTGGGTTTCTTCTGCCTGCGTCACGATCTGAAAAGTGCCTTTATGCAGAAAGTCAGGACAATTGTAAACTCACCTTTATTTTTCTCTGTCTCAAGGATCATAGTAGTACTGTGATGGCTGTTGTCAAATATCTGGAAACAAGTTGTTTCATATATTTTGTCAAATTTCTAGTTGTTTATTTTGGGAGGGCAAGTTGGGTACCAGCTATTCCATTATGTTTAAAGTGTTCTACAATAGCTTTTTGTTATTTGTTTTTCCTCCCAACTTGAAGGTCATTAGCTTCAAGATACATTTCTAAATTCACATGAAATACTGTGCATGTTTCACATTGCATTTTTCTGGGTAAAAGATCCATGGCTTTTATCTTTCTTAGAGATCCCAGAGTATGAGTGTGCATATTTATTTTGTGATTAACCTATTCTATGATGATGACTATACAAGATGTTGAAAGTAGTTTAATTTACTGAAACTACCATTCATTGATAGTAAATAAAATGCTCCAGGGCATAAATAAAATAAATTTTGAAATTGTATAATGTTAGACTACAATTAATAGGGTGCAATGGTATGTATAAGAAGTAAGGCTAACTTGATTACAGTTTTGGAAAAACAAAACATGTATTTAACTTTCACTATATGGAAGGTACTGGTAAAAGTGGTAGAAAAAATACAAATGCAGCTAATTAATTGGTGGCATTTCCTTTCCAATGAGCACAGGCTAGATTTGATTGATTAATGTTATTTACTCTGTTTTAATCATCTGTGACTACATGTTGAAATAACAATATGACATATAATGCACACCTTTTTCACCTATTGTACTTCTTTAATTTCCATATGTTGCCCATATAGGTCCTAGAAACATTTATGTTACACACAATTGTTAGTATCGTAATTTAAATAAATTTGATAAAGCCACATTAGGGATACCATTCCTATAATGTAAGCTTAAAAACTACAATAACTTACTTTTCTATTGTTATTTATTTATATATTTACTGACATATTAAGAAAGAATAGAGAATATCCTTAGTATTAGGAAAAAAACATTTTAAACCCAAATTTTATAACTCTTTTTAAGTTCTGAGTTTTAAGAAGTTTTGTATGTCAACTTTATTAAAAATAACAAATATTTATAGAATAAGTATAATTTATGCTTGATTTAAATATCCGTTTGAGTATCTATAAATCTATAAATATTATCTACTCTTGCACTGTATTATTTGTGCTAAATCGTAAATCTTTAAGCCATACTTATTAGAAATATAATTTAACATTATTTCTAAAACAGTAGACAAAAATTAAATCTGATGATTTAATTTGTCAATTACTGAGAGTTTGACACATTATTTATCCATTTCCTTTTTAAGTTATTGAAAAGCAAAATATTAAGAATCTAGATTTTTGAATTCTTATTTTGTAGGCATCTGAGCACAGATGTCCCTTGTACCTTTAAGAAAATAATGCTAGTTACTGCAAAATTTTGCAATGTTTAGAATAAAGAAATTTAAGAGAAAGTTTTGAACTCTCAATTTTTTAATACAAAAGGTTATAATTTTAATTTCTAGGTTTGTTAAATAAAATGTTAATATGATTTGGCTCGTATATACCTCTTCCTCCCAATCTTAATTCTATCTATATGAAGGCTCTTTATAAATTAAAATATTTTAATTGAGTATATTCATGATGACCTCAGGGAAGGGACATTAGCTGTTGAGGATATGTAAGATCACTTGTAGTATCATACTACTTTAATTGGACCTAGTACCATAGAAACCTCATTCATTTTAAGAAATATAACATTAGCAATATAAATTTCATTTAAAGGATTCTGAAATTACAGATTCCATAGTTATTCTACCATAGGTGCTGACCATCTTCATTCATATATCTCTGCAAAGTCTGCTGAAACAGCAGGATTTTGAAACTGGCTGTGAAATTAGATTTTTCCTTCATGAGAAATGAGAGCTGTCATAAATCTGATCTCTAAAGAAAAAAAAAAAAAGACTGTATTATCATGATATATTTCTAACTCCCAAAAGTATTTCATCTGATCATAATATGCAAAGTGTGATATACAAATTAAAGTTGACTTTTGTGTGTTTAGGAATTTTAGTAGGATTTGAGCTCTAAAATTTCTCT
>NW_011888942.1:815545-817591 GCF_000151845.1 Pteropus vampyrus
ACCTGGGGTCTAGATGAACAAGCCATACAACTAGGGAGAAATCTAAGAAATCCTCCTGCAATGGCAGAAGGCAGGACAGCGCAAGGATGCGAGAATGCCTGATCCCGAGCAGCTGAGTGGGACAGAGGATGCAGCAGCAGCAGATGCCTCTTAAAGGAACTGCGTCTATGAGCGAACTTTCGTAGTGACAAACCACTCACTCTGAGCATCAGTGCCAATTAGGCTGATCACAGGAGGCACCAGGGACTTACAGAGAGACATTGTCGGAGTGAAGGACGAAGCGAGACTCACTCTGTACAGAAGAGCTGATGCTATCTATTGTTCTCTGTTGAGCCCTCTCTCCTCCCAGTGCATGGACACAGAACCACCATAGCGGTGATGCCATCAAACTGAATAACAGAGGTTGCTCCACACAGATGATTTTCTGAAACCTCACCTCCCCCAACTCATGGCCCCACCCAAGCCAGTCTGGGTATACGCTTAGTGAGTCAGATGCTCCTTGCTGAAACTTACACTGGAGGCAGCCTCAGTTTCTGGTGTGGCCTTTTGAGGCAACTATAAGCACAGCATCTGAGAATTGCTTGCTGAATCTTAACAGGTGGCTCCAGAGGGGCACAGACTGGGGACTAAACTTGGCCTGCAGCTGAATCCCTCTCAGGACTGTGCCACTGAACACCTACTACACAAATCCACACTAATAAGACTGAGAGACTTAGGAGCTTTGCTTAGTACATAGAAACAGACACAAAAAAAGCAGCCAAAATGGGAATATAAAGAAGCAGAAACCATATGAGAGAACAGAACAGAGATCCAGGAATAATGGAGTCAAGCAATCTAACAGATGCAGAGTTCAAAACACAGATTATAAAGCTGCTCAATGAACTTATGGCAAGTGTAGATAAATTCAGTGAGAACTTCAACAAAGAGATACAAAACATAAAAATGGAAATGGAAATTATAAAAGAGAACCAGTCGGAAATGAAGAACACTATCTGAGATGAGAAGTATATTAAATGGAATAAACAAACTGAATAAAGAAGATCAAATGACCTACCTAGAGGATGAGAAAGCCAAGGACACTCAATCAGAATGGCAAGAGAAAAGAAGCCAAGTTCATAAAAGAATTTTAAGGAGCCAATGGGACACTTTTAGAGGTAAAAATATCCATCTAATCGGTATACTGGAAGGAAAACAAGATGGAGAACAGCTATTTAAAGATATATAGGTGGAAAACATTCCTAATCTGGTGCAGGAAATAGACATCAACCACAGGAAGCTCAGAGAATCCCAAAAACCAGGAACTCAAAGAAGCACACATCAGGATACATCATAATTAAAATACCAAAGATTAAATGCAAAGAGAAAGAGGTTTAGATAAACTTGGTGGAGTGAGAGTCATCCCCAGATCTCTCCCCTTGAAACAATAATAAACCGAACAAATAAATTCAACAGAAAACACTCAAACTGCACACCAACATGTCTGAGCATGGAATCTGCATATAAGAGCTACCACAGGTCAGAATCCCAGGTGTCGGTCAGTGGACTGTGAAAAGTAAAGAAACTGCCTATCACAGCCGCCAGAGCTCCCTGTAGGAGGAGCGGGAGGTGAGAAGATGTGACGACTTCCCTGAACAGCCCTGCCTGGGAGAGTTGTGACTTCCATGCAACCCGCAGCATGGCCAATTATCAGGGCAGAAAGTAGAGAAGTAAGATGCCAAAGAAATATAGTTGATTTTTACCAGCTGCAATTGCAAAACAGAGACTGAGCCACAGCTCCCAATCCTAACCCAGAGAGCACCTCACCGCATACCCATCCAAGACCAAACACCACGGAGCCCCAGGAGAATCTGAGCAAACACTACCGAAAATGTTGCTAACAACGACAGGGACTGAAACCGAGGGTAACGAGTATGATTAAACATTTACAAGAAAAAAAAGGTGTTATTAAGGTTATATATAAAGCAGAGATGCAAGAGGCTTAGATGCCACCTACTGGAAACCAAAAGAAAAATGTTATCTTTGCAGCAGGCTAAAGAGACCTTTATA
>NW_011888942.1:817641-817953 GCF_000151845.1 Pteropus vampyrus
TATATATAAAGCAGAGATGCAAGAGGCTTAGATGCCACCTACTGGAAACCAAAAGAAAAATGTTATCTTTGCAGCAGGCTAAAGAGACCTTTATAGAATAAATTTTCTTTCTGGAAAACAGCAGAATACATATCCATTAATGCCCAGGCAGAGAAATAGTCCATTAAACACCATGAACAACCAAGGTGACAAGACATCTCAGAAAGGAAGAGAAAAATCTCTAGGAAATAAGCTTACAGATATAGAAATATGCAACTTAAATGACAGAGAATTCAGGATGGCACTTCTGAAAAAACTCAGTGAGTTCCAAAA
>NW_011888942.1:819069-820249 GCF_000151845.1 Pteropus vampyrus
TTGTAATGGTAATCACGCCCCACTGTCAGATGTGGACGGAGAATCCAAACAGAAAATCAATGAGGAAATAACATTCTTAAATGACACATTAGATCAACTGGACATATTAACTTTTACAGAGTCTTCCATCCTAAAACAGCTGCTTAAACATTCTTGTCTAGTGCACATGAAACATTCTCAAGAATTGGCTACATACTGGGACACAGAGATAACCTCAACAAATATAAGAGGGTAAAAAGCATACCAACCATATTCTCTGATCATAATGTTTTGAAACTAGAGATCAACTGCAAAAAGAAATCAAGAAGAACCACAAATACATGGTGATTAAACAACATGCTACTGAAGAATAACTGGGTCAGAGAAGAAATAAAAAGAGAGATCAAGAGATACATAAAAATGAATTATAATGATAGTACTACATATCAAAACTTTTGGGACATAGCAAAAGCAGTCATAAGGAGAAAGTTCAAATCATTACAGGCCTATCTCCAAAACCAAGAATGAGCCCAAATAAACAAACTAACCCTTCGTTTAAAACAAAAAACAAAAAACAAA
Source organism: Pteropus vampyrus (assembly GCF_000151845.1). NCBI lineage: Eukaryota > Metazoa > Chordata > Mammalia > Chiroptera > Pteropodidae > Pteropus > Pteropus vampyrus. The sequence continues at coordinate 819,628 of NW_011888942.1, forward strand.
AAACTACAAAAAGAAGAACAAATGAAGCCTAAAGTGAGCAGAAGGAAAGAAATCATCAAAATTAGAGCAGAAATCAGTGAAAATGAAAACAACAACAAAAGAAAAAATATAAAAAATAAATGCAACAAAGAGCCTGTATTTTAAGAACCTTAATAAAATTGACAAACCCCTGGCTAGACTCACTAAAGAAAAAAGAGAAACGACGCAAATAAAAAAAAATCAGGGATGAAAGGAGGAAAATTATGACTGACATCACAGAAATACAAAGGACTATGCAAGAATACTATGAAAAAGTATATAACACCAAATTTAATAACCTAGAAGAATTGGACTAGAACTTAGAAAATTACAATCATCCTAGACTGAATCAGGAAGATCTGGAAAATCTAAATAGACCGATCAGCAGAATGGAAATTGAAACGATCATCAAAAACCTACCAAAAAGTAAAAGTCCAGGACCAAATGGCTTCATCAGTGAATTCTACCAAACATTTAAAGAAGATTTAATACCTATTCTCTTCAAACTCTTCCAAAAAATCGAAGGGGAGGCAATACTTCCCAAGTCATTTTATGAGGCCAATATTACTCTGATACCAAAACCTGGTAAAGATAATACACACGC
>NW_011888942.1:820299-821677 GCF_000151845.1 Pteropus vampyrus
TTCCAAAAAATCGAAGGGGAGGCAATACTTCCCAAGTCATTTTATGAGGCCAATATTACTCTGATACCAAAACCTGGTAAAGATAATACACACGCACGTGCGCACACACACACACACACACATACACACAAATAAAAGAAAGAAAAGAAAAGAAAAGAAAAAAGAAAACCTGCAGACCAATATCTCTCATTAACACAGAGGCAAAAATCCTAAATAAGATACTAACGAATCGAATACAGCAACATATTAAAAAAGGTTCTATATCACGATCAAGTGGGCTTCATCCCAGAGGCATAGGGATGGTCCAACATACACAAATCAATTAATGTGATACAACACATAAACGAATTTAAAAAATAAGAATCATATGATCATATCAATAGATGCAGAAAAAACCTTCGACAAGATACATCATCCATTTATGATCAAAAATCTTAACAAAATTGGTATAGAATAAAGTACCATAACATAATAAAGGCCATCTATGACAAAACCTCAGCCAACATTATACCTATGAAAAACTAAAAACCTTTCCTCTAAGATCAGAAACAAGGCAAGGCTGTCCACTATCACCACAGTTCTTCAATATAACGTTGGAGTTCCTAGCGAGTGCAATCAGACAAGAGAAAGATATAAAAGGCACCCAAATAGGAAATGAAGAAGTCAAACTGTCACTATTTGTGGATGACATGATTTTCTATATAGAAAACCCTAAAGACTCCACAAGAACACTACTAGAAACAATAAGCAAATACAGGAAAGTCTCTGGATATAAAATCAATGTTCAATAATCCATAATGATCCTATACTCTAATAATGAAGTGTCAGAAAAAGAAGTGGAAAAAAAAATTCCTTTTGCGATTGCAACAAAAAGAATAAAATACCTAGGAATAAATTTAATGAAACATGTGAAGGACTTATATAATGAAAACTATAAGACCCTATTAAAAGAGACTAAAGAAGATACAAAGAAATGGAAAGTTATTCCATGTTCTTGGATTGGAAGAATCAACTTTGTTAAAATGACCGTATTACCTAAAGCATTATACAAATTTAATGCAATCCCCATCAAAATCTCACTGGCATTTTTTAAAGAAATAGAACAAAAAAGCAACAGATTTGTATGAAAGCACAAAAGACTCCAAATTGCCAAAGCCATCCTGAGAATAAAGATCGAGCCTGTAGGCATCACTCTGCCCAACTTCAAATTAGACTACAAAGTGACGGCAATCAAAACAGCGTGGTATTGGCAAAGAAACAGACACACAGACCAGTGGAACAAAATTGAGAGTCCAGAAGCAAACCCTTATTTATAAGGTCAAATAATTTTCTACAAAAAAGGCAGAAACGTGGAATGGAGAAAGGAAAGGTACTTCAA
>NW_011888942.1:822827-825063 GCF_000151845.1 Pteropus vampyrus
ATTGCCAAAGCCATCCTGAGAATAAAGATCGAGCCTGTAGGCATCACTCTGCCCAACTTCAAATTAGACTACAAAGTGACGGCAATCAAAACAGCGTGGTATTGGCAAAGAAACAGACACACAGACCAGTGGAACAAAATTGAGAGTCCAGAAGCAAACCCTTATTTATAAGGTCAAATAATTTTCTACAAAAAAGGCAGAAACGTGGAATGGAGAAAGGAAAGGTACTTCAAAAAATGGTACTGGGAAAACTGGAAAGCCACCTGCAGAAGACTGAAACTAGACTGTTATCTATCACCACATACCAAAATTAACCCAAAATGGATTAAGGACCTGAATAGAAGACCAAAATCAATAAAATGCATAGAAGAAAACATAAGAATGAAACTCAAGGGCTTTAGGCTTAAAGAGGATTTTATGAATTTGATATCAAAGGCAAAGGAAGAAAAAGCAAAAATAAATGAATGAGACTACATCAAACTAAAAAAGTTCTGCACAGCAAAAGAAACCATCAACAAGGTAAAGAGACAAGCATCCGAATGGTAAAATATATTTGTAATCAATGCCTATGATAAGTGCCTAATATCCAAAATATACAAAGAACTCAAACAATTTAATAACTACAAAAAAAACAGATGATTCAATCAATAAATGGGCAGAGGATCTGAGCAGACATTTCTCCCTAGAGAACATACAAATGGTCAATAAATACTTGAAAAGATGTTCAACATTGCTAGCTATTAGGAAAATGCAAATCAAATCCACAATGAGATACTATCTCACACCTTTTAGAATAGCTATAATCAACAGGACGAGTAATAATAGATACTGGAGAGAATGAGGAGAAATAGAAACCCTCATACACTGCTGGTGGGACTGCATATTGGCACAGCCACTACGGAAAAGAGGATGGAGGTTCATCAGAAAACTAAGAATTGATCTACCGTATGATCCAGCAATCCCTCTACTGAGTATTTTTCCTAAAGACTTGAAAAACCATATCCAGAAAGATATTTGCACACCAATGTTCATAGCAGCATTATTCACAGTGGCCAGAACATGGAAGCAACTGAAGTGTCCTATGACAGATGATTGGCTAAAGAAACTGTGGTACATATATACAATAGGATATTACCCAGCCATAAGAAGAGATGAAATACTGCCATTTGCAACAACATGGATGGACCTTGAAATAATCACACTATGTGAAATAAGCCAGACAGAAAAAGTTGAAAATCATATGATATCACATATATGTGGGATATAAACCTAAAAGCAACAAAAGAACAGGACAAAGAAACAGAGACTCATGGACATTGACTATAGACTAGTTGTAACCAGAGTGTAGAGGTTGGGGGAAGAGTGGGGAGGTAGATGGTGTAAAGAGGGTCAATCTAACTATGAGAGGTGAACACACAGTGTACATAAAAAAATAAATAAATAAGTAAGTAAAATTTAAAAATCAATAAATAAAAATACAAAGAGAATCTTAAAAGCAGCAAGAGAAAAGCAGATAGTTTTCTACAAGGGAGCATGTATAAGACTGGCAACTGATTTCTAAAAGAACCTATGCAGGACAAACAGAAGGGCTTAGCACAAAATATTCAACATCATGAAGACCTAAGATCTACAACCGAGAATACTTTATCCAGCACTGCTATCATTTAGAGTTGAAGGACAGATAAAGAGCTTCCCAGACAAAAATAAGCTAAAGGAATTTATCACCACCAAGTCAGTATTACAGGAAATGTTGGAAGAATTTCTTTAAGAAGAAAAAACATGTTTCAAAAACCAGAAAAAAGAATGGTAACAACTACATTCCTATCAATAAGTACCTCAAATGGAAAAGAATTAAGTGCTCCAACTAAAAAAATAGAGTGGATGAATGGATAAGAAAGAAAGGCCCCTCCATACTGCCTACAAGAGACTAACTTCAAATTAAAAGACACATACAGACTAAAAGGAAGGGGATGAAAAAACTTATTGCCTTGATGGACCTCAAAGCTATTTAAGTCAGACAGAGAACGATAAATACCATATGATTTCACTTATATGTGGAATCTAAGGAATAAAAAGAACAAACTAATCAAAAACAGACTCACAAATATAGTGGATAATTTGGTGATGGACAGAGGGAAGGCGAGTTGGGGGTCTGGGAGAATGGGGTGAAGAGTTAAAGAAGTACAAATTAGTAGCTGATGGATGGTCACTGGAATGGTAAGCACAGCATAGGGAA
>NW_011888942.1:826378-830866 GCF_000151845.1 Pteropus vampyrus
GAGTTGGGGGTCTGGGAGAATGGGGTGAAGAGTTAAAGAAGTACAAATTAGTAGCTGATGGATGGTCACTGGAATGGTAAGCACAGCATAGGGAACGCAGTTAGCATTAATATGTTGGCTAGGTGGAAGGTCAGGGGAGGGAGGGAGCAACTGAAGGGATTATTTTATGAACTATATAGATGTTTAACCAATGTACTGTATACTTGAAACTAATTAAAATAAATTAATTAATTTAAAAATATTTATCTTCCTTCTCTCAAAATGTGGTGAAAGGTAGGCATGAATGAGAGAAGTCAACTCTGGTCCCATTTACTTTCTGTCTGTGTTCATGTCATTTCCTTCTATATTGTTCTCTTCTCCTTTTCTTATTGATAGTAAAATAAAATTCTGTAAACTGAGTAAGAAAAAGAGAAAAATGATACATGTATCTTTCTCTTATCTCTTGCATATAGTATGTGCTCAAGCAATATTTGCTGAAAACTTCTGAAAGAAATATTTATACATTTTCTAAAAGAAGTAGTTATATGATATGAGTATAAAAAAAGTTATATTATTTAGATTTAAAAAGGAGGAGTAAATGGAGGATAGTTGAGCAATAACTTTTTGGTGATGGAAGAAAGAGTTTTAACATATATCCATTGTTTTTCTCTTTTTCTCTTATATCCCTCCCCCAAAATATGTTATTAAAATGCAGAAATTACCTGTAGCAGCATAAGCATAAGGTAGCTTACACACTTCTAGAGGCAGAGATCATATCAATCATTTTCATCATATTCCTAGTGTCTAACATAGTGCCACAAACATAAACATTTGTTCGATGGAATAATGAATGAGGAAATGATAAAATAAGAAGATAAAGAACTTGTTATATATGTTTATGTTAATTGTGTTGTAATCATGTCAATTGAGCACATATAGAGCCCTTCCTCTGATAGAAATCAATGTGCTCTATAGAATTCTTATGCCAGAGTTATTACAGACCATATGCAACTAAATGAAATAGCTCTTCTAAAAAAAGCTATATATATTTTAATGGAAGTTATATGTTATATCTTGGTTAGCATAGCTTCTCCAAGGGCCAACTATTTGGCTCATAAGAAATGATAGCTTTTTTGGGGGAAAAAAAATATCGACTCTGTATTTGTATAATTTTTGGAAAGATAGATAAAAATGTATTGTTCTACTGAATTCTTAGGAGTTTAAAATATATATATTATATTAAAAAAGAATAAAGGGGGCCCTGTTGAAACAAGTTCAATAAAGCCTTCTATGCACAAAAACCATCCCTGCTTCTTGCTAAGAGACTGAAAGAACAATATTAAAATGAGCTCTAAATTTCCAATGCTGTCACTCAACAACCTGATTTCACCAATAATATCCTTCTTTTTACCTAAAATCAAAATATGTAACTTTTAATTTTTTTCTAGTTCTAAAACTGAGTTATATATTATTTATAATAGACTATTTTTTCTTTTCTTTTCTTTTTTAATTAAAAAAATATATTTATTTAAATTAGTTTCAAGTATACAGTACATTGATTAGACATCAAAATACTTCATAAAACAATCCCAATTGCTCCCCCATTCCTCTGGCCCTCCACCTAGCTATCGTATTATTAGACTATTATTTTTAAGGTATAGAATTGTTTCCCTTTTCTCTTTGTAGATATATGAAACTAGCATTATTTAAGTTTTTCACAGTTCTGAAATATTTCTGTCATCATCACACATGATAAACAACTTGCTTCATTCAGATAGAAGTGGGGAAAAAAATATTAGCCTTGTCATACTGGAGACTGGTTTAATATTTTGGGCTATTTCCAGATAATCTCCTTTTAGTGATATTATATATATAAAATTTCTTTCTAAGCATTCTAATATTTTCATTGGTTTCTACAGTATTATTATAATAATGACAGCACTATCTAAATCATAGATATTACATGTCTTGAGACCATTTTTTTCCAAGAAAGTAACAGAAGGCCACGTGTTTGAACTGCAAAGTTACAGACCACATCATAAAATGAATATATTAGATTTTCTAAAGGAAGCATTAAAAGGCAATAGATATAAATTGAGAAACATGGCCATTTTGTTCAACTGAAACCAACAAATAAACATATATATTTTTCAAATAAAACTATAAAAAGACATTGTAATAGAACTTTCTGTGGAGCCCTCAAACATGTGCACACATCAAAACAAGCTTAAAGAACAGTATTATATGAGAAATAAGGAAAAGCCGTAGGCAAAGAAAATAGAGTGTGTGAAACACAGCAATTTAGGATTATAAAAATATGTTCAGGCCATCATTTTGGTTTATAGTTGTATCTCCTTACTCACTGTTCTCTCATTCTTTTAAGTTCTAAATCCATGATTCATAGGAACAATTGAGAACATTTTGAATTTCTCAATCTTAGTAAAATGATGCTTTGATGCCTCTAAAAATACTTCTTGAATGTTATACTACCTTAAACTGACATTGTAGAAATGTCTAAATTTCAACAACTACTTCAAATAGAAAACACCAAAGTTGCTTTTTCAAAATTTGGAAATTTGATTTTGCTTTCTTTTTGTAAACTTTCAGTAACCAAAATTGGAAGATATATTCTAATGTTTCTTTAATCTTGGTACTTAATGCTTTGGCTATTTTTTTCTCACTCTATTATTCACTATAGTAGTAGTTAAGATGGTGGGCTTGAGTATAGCTTAGATTTCAAATCAAAGTCTGTCATTTACTAGTTGTGTGACTTTGGCCTAGTCACTTAATTTTTTTAAGTCTCAGATATAAAAGAAGCCTAATAATGTAAACCTGATAGAATGTAAACCTAATAATGTAAACATTTTCTCAGATATAAAAGAAGCCTAATAATGTAAACCTGATAGAATTGATATAAAATTTAAAGACATCTGTCAAAATGGGGACTGGTTAGCGAATTCAAAATTTGTAGGGTAGGAATTCAGAAAGGAAAGATGATAGCACGAAACTCCCTAGATACAGGCCAAGAATGTCTACAGGTGGAATTTGTTTTCTTTTTCAGCAAAACATCACCCAAAATTTGTGTTCTCAAAATATTTATTTAAACATTTTATCATGAATTCACATTCAATATATTTCACATTTATCAGAAGATTATCTCCCTCGTTATCATTGTATTCAAATCTATCCCACTTTCATATGGTCCCTATCTTTACTTTCTTCTTCTAATTTGGATACACACACACACACAAACATACACACACATACACACACACAATATGAATAAATAAATTTGCAGAAGGAAATGAGAAGATGAAGATACTTATTTAAAATGAATAATATCAACTTTAACTCAAATGGACTAATTACTTGATAAACTACCACGATGGTGTAAACTTTCTCGTAATGCAGAAAAAGCACTTGGTTAGGAAGTGGGAAATCAATGTTTTTGTTTATTTTATTAAATTTATAAAAACATTTTTTTATTAAATTTATTGGTGTGGCATTGTATAATAAAATTATATAGGTTTCAAGTGTACAATTCAATAATACATCATCTATATATTGCAAAGTCAAATTTCCTTCGGTCGCCATATATTTAGCCCCCTTTACCCTTATCTACCTTCTCCTCTTCCCACTTTCCCTCTGGTAACCACTAAACTGTTGTCTGTATCCATGAATTTTTGTTTGTTTGCCTTATTCATTTGTTGCTTTCAGTTTTATATCTCATTTATGTTTAAAATCATATAGTTCTCAGACTTTCCTGTCTGACTTGCTTCACTTAACATGATAATCTAAAGATCCATCCATGTTGTCATAAATTTCATCTTTTCTTATGGCTGAGTAGTATTCCATTATGTATATGTACCACATCTGCTTTTATCCATTCATCTATAGAAGGCCACTTCGGTTGTTTCCATGCCTCACCATCATGAATAATGCTGCAACATCAAGGTGCATATATATTTATGAATAAGTGTTTTCAAATTTTGGAGGTAAATACACAGAAAAAGAATTGTTGGATAATGTAAAATTCTATTCTTAATTTTTTGAGGATCTTCCAAACTGTTTTCCATAGTGGCTGTACCGATTTACGTCCCCACCAGCAATGTATGAGTGTTCCTTTTTTTCCCACAACCTCTTCAATACTTGTTATCACTTTGTCTTGTTGATCTGTCACCATACATCAAAATTAACTAAAAATGGATCAAAGACAAACATATAAGACATAAATCAATAAATTTCATAGAAGGAAACATAGGTACTAAACTCATAGACCTTGAATGTAGAGAGGATTTTATGAATTTAACCTCAAAGACAAGGAAAGTAAAAACAAAAATAATGAATGAGACTATATCAAACTAAAAGATTCTGCACAGCAAAAGGAACCATCAACAAAGCAAAGAGACAACCTTCTTAAAGGGAGAAGATATTTGCAAACAATGCCTCCAATAAAGGGCTAATATCCCAAAATATGTAAAGAACTCATATAACTCAGCAACAGAAAAA
>NW_011888942.1:831291-834106 GCF_000151845.1 Pteropus vampyrus
ATTAAAATTACAATGGAAAGGTTATCTAAAACGTGTTACATATGTGTGAGATGATGGGCCTGAGATTATACAGTTAAGAACATACCAGAAAAATAGAAAAAAAAAGTATATAATGAGATTAGGGTAAAATCACAAATATTCACTTTTCTAAACAACTATTAGTAAATGCATTTACCCATTCTCAATTTTATATGTTCTTGCCCTCATACTTTCCCTATAAGAAATACATCAAAGTCAATTTTGTTCAAGTTTTCACATTTACTATGTTTAGGGGACTACCAAGTAGGCCTGGAAATAAGTGCTTGTTGAATAAACTGGTAAATAATTTAAGAGCAATATGATTATAATTCTCAAAGAAACTCATTTAGTTCTCAAAGATATATGGCTAGAAGTGTTTTAAGTAAACTTTTTTTTGAGGGAAAATAAATATATTAGGAATAACTTTTAGCTGTAATGGATTTTCTTAGATTTATTTGATAAACTTGGCCATATATATTTTTTTTTTCTATATACAGTCATCCTTCAGTTTCAAGGGGGATTGGATCCAAAGTCCTCCAAGGAAATCCAAATCCGGGGATACTCAAGTCCCTTAAATAGAATTGCATAGTATTGTATTTACACATAAGCTACACACATCTCTAGGTTACTTAAAATACCCCCAAAATAGTTATACTGGATTATTTGAGGAATAATGACAAGAAAAAAGTCCGTACATGTTCAATATAGACACGACCATTGTAAGCCTAATTACATACATATTATATGTCAGCAACAACATAACTTTTTTTCCTTGAATATGTTTAATCCACCATTGGTAGAATCTACTGGTGTGAAACCTGTGAAAATGGAAAGCAGACTGTATTTTGCTCATGGTGCTCCTTCTACTTCAACTGCCTTTCCTTACCTTTAAAATTTCCATCCATCTTTCATGGTCTATGCTCTGTAAATTATTCCCAAATTATCTAATTACATGCAATTTCTTTCATCCATATGTTTAATTTAGTCTTTGTCTTTAGCCCAATTATAATGTTTATAAAAATTGACCTTGTTTTCTATACATTTTTTAATTCTCTCTTTTAGTAGATTGATTTCTGACAACACAGTACTCATGTCCAACTGGTCTCTGGATCATTCATTGTACCAAGCACAGTGTATAATAGGAGATCAAAAAATATCAATTTAATTAAATGAAATAAAGTATTACATATTGTACCAAAACTTGTTCTTCTTTCTTTTGCCACTGTATTCCTGATCTCTTCCTTATTTACTTGTTTGTTTTTTTTTTTTAATTTATTATTCCTGAAGTGAGTTAAAGCCAACTGAATTCTTTCCACAAAATGATTTCTTATAGGCATCTGGGATATTGCATTTGTTGTACTTGAGAAAAAAAAATGAAAAATGAAAGAACTTAATGTCATTTGAATATCTGTGAAGACAATGTCATCCAACAGCTTTTCAACCAGTTTGAATATGCATATGGTAAAAAGAGTGAAAGCCAAATCATTTTGTATTCCCCAGATGGAAACATTATCCATGGAAAACTACAAGGGATAGTTAAATTTCTCTAGGAAAGTAGGAACAAAAAATGAAAATAGAAAACTTTGTTAATTGAAATTGTTTCAGATGACCACATGTAGTACACATATTTATTATAAAATGTGATTATATGAGTGACAAGAATAACTGTTTCTTTTCTTTTTTATGCCACCAAAGATACGTTACATAAGTCCTTACTAAAAATCAAACAAAAATTTTGCTTCCAATCAAGATGGCAGGGTAGGTAAAAGTAGTGCTTGCCTCTTCTCACAATCACATCAAAATTACAACTAAACTACAAAATAGCAAGCATTGGGTGTCACCTGAAGTCTAGCTGAACAGAAGTCTAACAATGGGGGACACAGAGAAGAGGCCACCTCAAGACTGGTAGGAGAAGCAGAGATGCAGAATGGGCTGGTACCACACTTGCCATGTGGTAGTTGAGAAACAGGAGAAATATCTTATCTGTCAAGGTCCTCCTAGAAAGGTGAGGGGTCCTAGTTCCACACCAGGCTCCCCAACCCAGAGTTCCATTGCTGGGAATAGAAGTTCCCACAACTTCTGCCTGTGAAAATCAGCAAAGATTGTGGCTTAGCGAGACAGAGAGCAGCTAGAGTCGAGTCACAGACATTCTTCCTAAGAGGCATGCTGGCGGATTTACTCATTCATGAATTCACTCACTCTGAGCTCCATCATTGGGACAGCAGCTTGAAAGGATCCAGGGACACACAAGGAGAAACTGAGTTGTCTGGCTATAGGGCAAGGGCTGGAGAAGCAGCCGTCATCCAGAGAAAAGTGCTGACAGAATCCATTGTTCCTTTGTTAAGCCCTCCCACTCCCAGCATGCAAACACAGGTGGCCTCCATATCTGAGTCTTCGTTACCCTGGCTAACACTGGTTGCCCCACTTTGGTGATTTCTTGAGACCCTGCCTCACACAACTTGCAGGCCCACCCAAGCTGTTTCCAGTGGCTTTTCCATACAAAAGGCCTGTCTTGGCTCATGCTGTGGACATTTCTAAAATATCTGAAAGTTCACAAAACCAAAAAATACCCTCATCTGGCCTTGGTGTGACCCATACCTCTTGGTGATCAGCCCAACCCCTCAGTAACAGTAGTCAGCCTTGATTTGCAGCTTGGCTTCTGGAGGCATCTCTAAGCCCAATATAGGTGGTGACCATCCGTGGGTTGCTTGGTGACTCTTGCCAGATGAGCTTGGGCAAAGCATAGGCTGCAGCTGAGCTTGGCCACAGAACCCCTTCCAGGAGACTCCAGAGCCAA
>NW_011888942.1:834156-836738 GCF_000151845.1 Pteropus vampyrus
GGTTGCTTGGTGACTCTTGCCAGATGAGCTTGGGCAAAGCATAGGCTGCAGCTGAGCTTGGCCACAGAACCCCTTCCAGGAGACTCCAGAGCCAATATGTCCAGCAGTCAGCTTGGACAGAGCCAGAGCACTAGCTGGGGATGCGTCCAAGAATGACACACCCAAAGGGCAGACTGGGAAGGTACCAGAACCTTGTTAAAGGGAATCATGCTCCATAGGGTTAACCCCTCACCCGCCACTCCTCACAACCAATCAGCCCAAGGTTCGATCTTTCCCATTGTCATGCAAAAAACAATGAAGGCTCACCTAAAACATAAGGGCACACATAACCCACACAAGGACACACCCGGAGCACCCAGTTCAGGTAACCAGGGAAGATTGAACCACTAGATCCCACAGGGCACCTACCACATATGTCCACTTTACAAAGACCGGGATACATGGCAGCTCTACCTAATACATAAAAACAAACACCGGCAGGCAGCCAAAATGGGGAGACAAATAAATGTATCCAAAATGAAAGAACAGAACAGAGCTCTTGGGAAAAAAAAAAAAAAAGGAAGAAAGAAAACTAAACTAAATGAAGACAAATAATCTACCAGATGCAGAGTTCAAAACACTGGTTGAAAGGATGCTCAAAGAACTTAGGAGAAAAGTAGATGAACTCAGAAAGAGAGAAAACATAAAAATAGAGATAGAAAAATAAAAAAGAACCAGTCAGAAATGAACAATACAATAATGGAAATGAAGAATACCTTAGGAGGAATTGACAATAGATTAGGTGAAGCAGAGGATTAAATTAGCAATTTAGAAGAGAAAGTAGCAGAAAACATCCAATCAAAACAGCAACAAGAAAAAAGAATCCAATAAAATGAGAATAGTTTAAGGAGCCTCTGGGACAGCATCAAGTATATGAACATTCGCGTCATAGAGGTACCAGAGGAGGAGAAAGAAAACAAGTAATTGACAGCCTATTAGAATAAATAATGATTGAAAACCTTGTTACCCTATTGAAGGAAATAGATATACAAGCTCAGGAAGAGCAGAGAGTCTCAAACAAAATGAACCCAAAGAGTCTCACACTATGACTCATCATAATTTAAATACCAAAGATTAAAGACAAAGGAGAATCTTAAAAGCAGCAAGAGAAAAGCGATTAGTTACCTACAAGGGAGATCAAATAAGACTGTCAGATAATTTCTCAATAGAAATTTTGCAGGCCAGAAGGGGTTGGCACTAAATATTCAAAGTGATAAAAAGTCAGGACTTACAACCAAGATTTCTCTACCCAGCAATGCTGTCATTCAGAATCTCAGGACAGAATAAGTGCTTGCCAGACAAAAAATAGCTAAAGGAGTTCATCAATACCAAACCAGTATTACTATTAGTGTTAGAGGGACTTCTTTAGAAGAAGAAAAAAAGGATTAAAAATGTAAATAAAATGGCAATAACTCCATATCTAGGAATAACTACTTTAAATGTAAATGGATTAAATGCACCACTTAAAAAATAAGGTGATCGAATGAATAAGAAAACAAGATTCTCACATGCTGCCTACAGGAGATCAGAAGACACACACAGACTGAAAGTAGAGGGATGAAAAAAATTAATAAAAATGAAAAAAAAAAAAGCAAAGGTAGCAATGTTTATACCAGACAAAATAGACATTAAAACAAAATCTGTAATAATAAACAAAAAAGGACCCAGTACCCACTTCTGGGTATTTAAAGAAACCCAAAACATTACTTTGAAGGGGCAGTGAATTCATATGTTTATTGCAGCATTATTTACAATAGTTAAGATATGGGGATAATTTGGGTATTCATCAATGGATGAAAGGATAAAGAAGAGGTGATACATATATACAATAAAATATTAATCAGCCATAAAAAAGAATGAAATCTGCAACAATATGGATAGACCAAGAGAGTATTGTGCTGAGTGGAATAAGTCAGACAAAGACAAATGCCATATTATTTCACTGACATGTGAACACTAAAAAACAAAAACAAAACAAAAAACAAACAAAAAAACAGAAACAAACTCACAGATACAGATAATATTTTGATGGTTATCAGATGGGAAGAGGTTTGAACGAGTGAATGAAAAATAAGAAATTAAGAGGTGTAAATTGGTAGTTAACAAAACAATCATGGGGATGTAAAGTATAGCATAAGGAATATAGTCAATAACATTTTCATAACTATGTATGGTATCAGATGGGTACTAGATTTATTGGGGTGATCATTCTGTAGGATTTTTAAATGTCTAATAACTATGTGTATACCTGAAACTAATATAATATTGTATGCCAACTATAATTGAACAATAAAATCATTACAATAAACAAAAATTAAAGTCCACTTTAGATCTCTAAGAAATAAAATAAAAATGAAACATACTGACATAGGAATACCACTTATGTGTCCTTTTTTCTTCAATAAGTGTGTTGATTAACCTGAATTTTCCTGTTATAACTGAGAGGCTGACATTTCAATATTTTGACTGATTATAATGGCAGCTGTCAGATCAAGTGTAATTTTAGATTACACTTCTAGAAAGTAATTATTGAAGACTTTTTT
>NW_011888942.1:837573-840139 GCF_000151845.1 Pteropus vampyrus
ATTTCATTGACATTTTTCTTTCAGACTTTAGCTGATATTATGATCCTGTAACTCTATTCCCCATGCTCTGTTACCTTACTGATGTAGAATATTGGTAGCAATACATAGAAATATTAGAAAATAGTCATTTTGAAGGGGGAAAAAAAGATGTGAGATTCAATATTGACAAAAGAAAACTATCATAGGCAATGAGGGGCAGAAAATTTGCATAAAAATAAAACCTGCTTAGGAATACCATCAACATTTTATCTTATGTGTGTATTTTTAACAAACACATATTAAAAAAGTTTCTAATTAATTATAAAGACTATCTATCAAAGAAACATGGCTTACAGGTGAGGAAACAGCATACAGGTGAGTGTGCAAGACAAATCCAAACTGGACCAAAGAAACAGCATACAGGTGAGTGTGCAAGACAAATCCAAACTGGACCAGAAAAGATAGAATTCCTTAATCACTCATAGCTGAAGGTTATCCTCAGTTTCTAGAATAAAAGAACTGGAAGCTTATATGATAAACTTATATCCTATAACTTATAGATTTATATGTGAAGCCGTGTATACCAAATATATATTAAGCATGTATGGTTATTATTCTATAGTGCTTACTTGTTCTTTCTCGATGAATCCTTGAGTTATCTTCATAAATCTCTAAAATAATTACTATATCTAACTATAGTCATAAGCAGATATCTAAGATAGAATCTTATTGACTCTTACAGATTAGACTATGTTTCCCTGGGTGGAAGTCTATGTGAAATTCTGCTGTAGAAACATTATGCTTATTTGGATGCAGTACAAATTACATGTACACCACAGGATCACATTTCCCCTCTTTGAATTTTCTAGTTTTATAATTGAAGAACATAATAATGTTCTAAACAACGGTAATTTCTCAACAAACAGTTAATTTTTATGACTCCCAATATTCTAATATTGATGTAAGCTAAGATCTTATTTTATTTGTAAATGTTATTAATGACCATTAGGGGTTTTGAATTCAGATTGTCTCATATATTGTAATGACTTTTTCTTCACTGAACTCAATTTATATTGACTTTATCTTTCTAAAAATCCCATCTTCGGAATGTATACAATCTAATTGGTTGCAAATAATTAACTAAAGGCATTATTCAGCATGTTTTCATTATAATGTGCATTACAGTTACTCTATACTTATATAGCTGTTTTTCTTGTTTAATACCTTAACAATATCTACTAGACCTAAATTGAACTTAAAATTTCAATTACTTTAGTGACTGGGTGGCAGGAGATTTTGTTGGAAAATTTATTTTATAAATGTTCCCTACTCAATTTTCTTTATTTATTTTCATATTGATGTCAAATGTTTAAAACAAATGAGTTTCATTTATGCTATTTCCCTAGCTTGATTTCATTAATTATGTTTTTGGAAAATTGCTAGAAAAACCTTTCCAATCCTGTGCAAGTTTACATTCCAAAAATATTTTACGCAAAGTGATTAAAAAAACTTTTATGAGTATTTTCAGGAGGCAGTGATTAATTTCTTATATGGATGAAAAGAAAATTGTTAGGTCTGATTCCAATCCAATAAGTTAATTAGTAAACTTCCAAGTCTGGTTACTAATATATTAGTAATATATCAATTAGAAATGTAGCAGGTTGAATCTAGATAAGACATTATCATTTGCACTGTGATCCTACTTCCATTGCTTGTTAGATGTGTGGTCATAAACCTCTGTGTATTTATATTCTCATATATAATTTTTTAGGAGAGAAAAGAAAACTGCAATAATGCTGGTACAAGGCTTTCTTGCCTGAGTCATAGGAGAAAAAAATGATTCTGTTGAGAAAGCACTTTGGAGCATAAAGAAATCATTAATTTTTCAATCAACTGATTCAATTGTTTGCACATTAGTGCAATTGGCCAAAATTAGATATTTATAATATTATACTGATTAACTGTCAGATAACCACCTGTTAATAAGGCATAACTAATTAGGGCTGATGTTAACCCTTCTACGAACACCTATTTTTCAAAGTTCTAATCATTCTGACGTCGTATACTAGAGATCTGCTAAATCTAGCAATCCAATAGTACAAAAATGAAGAAACCACTTTTTTTTTATTTGCTGGCAGTGATTTCCTTCATGTTCTTCCTCTTGGATACAGTTTTTTCTAGGCAAGTAGGGTGGACATCTGTGGGTATAGGGAATAATTATTTTTGCTAATGAGCACCAATATCTTCATGGCAAACAGATGATGTCTGCAGATGGTTGATCCCTTCCAACCTCCTTGGCTGTTCAATTCTCACAGATTTCTATACAAATATACTCTATTTTAACATATTCCAACACAAATTTATCATATTCTCAGTAAAAACATTCACCTGAAACTTTTTTTCCTCATCACTTCAAAAAGCCTTTGATATTTAAATATTTATCCTGAGAAAGTTATAATTAAAAAGATAGGTGTGGGGGGGGGGAGGCGTCTGCTAAATACACTAATCATAGATAATGCCTTTCAGCCCATTTTCTTTCTAAAGATTACACTACATATTGCTATCTTTTTTGTTTATTTCAGTATAC
>NW_011888942.1:841892-842867 GCF_000151845.1 Pteropus vampyrus
TTTAATAGTCAGAAGATCTCATTGTTTTCCAACAAAAAAATATTTTTAAAAAATCCCAAGACTCTGTTGAACTGCAGTGGATGCTTCAATTTAATCATATTAGAAAAATATTTTTAACTTATTTCAATTATTATAGACTAGATATCTTAGAAAATTTTGAGATATCTATTTAAATTTCAAGTAAAGATTGTGTGGACATTTAGATATATATTTTTTGGAATTTAGGGGAGAAATTCAAGCCAAAAGTATAAATTGGGTAGTTTTCACCTTGTATGACATATTTAAAGCTGTGCAACTGGACGAGTTTAGACTGAACGGGAGTCTAAGATAAGAGCTTCAGAATACCTGATGAATCAGTATTTACTGTGGTCATAGAAATGGATGATGTGAAATTGGTCAATTAAACAATTACTTTGTATCAGGCTTTAAATACTAATAAGAATATGCTGCAGGCTAGCTAATTTCCTTCAGAACCTTATTCTGCCTGATAAAAAAATGATTCAGAAAAGAATAAAAGGTGATTACAGGATTGAGAATAAAACTTTTGTGCGATGGATAAACGAACTTAATTCACATGACTGCCTTTGTCAGTTCTGCTGATGATCTCTAACCTTGCATGTAGTATTTCATACAATTAAATGTACTTTTCTTCCTGATGTACTTTCTTTATTTGATGCTCAAGATACAAAAGTCATATGGTTATATCCCCAGTAAACAAGCCCCTCTACTGTCTTTTCCTTAGTTTTCTCTTTTCTCCAATCCTTTAACCTTGCAGAATCTAAAGTTCAATCTTTTTATCTTTACCTATACTTTCTTAACTCCTGTGGTCATTTCTTCCAGAAGGTCTCATGGTTTAAGTACTTCATATAAGGTGAAATATACACAATGAATATTTTCACCCCAGATTTCTCCTCTAATTAACAGATGACTATGTCTAAATACTTGTTCACATTTTTACTGGAGCTTCCAATAGAC
>NW_011888942.1:844127-844961 GCF_000151845.1 Pteropus vampyrus
ACACAATGAATATTTTCACCCCAGATTTCTCCTCTAATTAACAGATGACTATGTCTAAATACTTGTTCACATTTTTACTGGAGCTTCCAATAGACATCTCAAACTTAACATTTGAACTTTCGTCAAATACTTGATCTATCCTCCAACTTTGCCCTTTCACAGTCATTGATAATTTCATTCTTCCTCTTTTTCAAGACAAACATATTTTAATCATCCTTGATGCTGCTTTTCCTCTAATATCCCACATTTTTCTGCCAGAAAATTCTCTGGGTTCTCTCTTTTGAATAAAGCCTGAATCTGAATGCTCTTCACCTCCACTGCTACAAGCCTGGTCCAATTGCAATTCCCAACATTGTTTTAGAACCACTTTCTAACTAGACTAACAGGTCCCAAATTTCTCTCTCTTCCTCCCTCCCCATGCTCTTCAAGGAAATCTAGTGTGTCCTCAATCTAACATCAAGAGCAACTTTTTCAAAAATATATTTTACTTCTCTGCACAAATGTTGCCCCTTAAATGAGGGTAACCATTTATTTAAAAAGTTAAATAGTACACCCAAATATTCTTGATTATTATTAACCTAATCCAATTTTTCAATAGCACTTGTGTTCTAATATAATATAAAACTTATTTACATATTGCATATGTTATTTATATGTGTCTCTACTGAATAGGATTTAAGCTCCAGATATGCAGGTATTTTTTGAATATGTTTATCATCATATAATATATACGTATTCAATCCATGTTAAACAAATAAATGAATTACTCAATCAATCAATGTCTTGAGGGATGTTTACTATCTTTTTGAGGAGGCACTCATCTGTTGTCAGTCT
>NW_011888942.1:845011-848697 GCF_000151845.1 Pteropus vampyrus
ATCCATGTTAAACAAATAAATGAATTACTCAATCAATCAATGTCTTGAGGGATGTTTACTATCTTTTTGAGGAGGCACTCATCTGTTGTCAGTCTAACATTTACCAAACTGATCTATACTGGCTATCTTCATGAAGATGCGGTCCCTATTGATTAGGTAATGAAGTGGTGGTCAAACTAGTTTTCAGGAAATTATAGCAGGGGTCCAAGAAATACCTACTCTGATAACAATAGATTGTAAGGAATAATGAGAAAAGTCTCTTGTTGAAATTAGACTGCTATTGTTGCAGAAACATGACCAGCAAGAACCAAGCAACGCTCGGAAAGTTGGAGAACTCAGGTTTATCACGCTGGCGGTCCCAGAAGAGCTAGCGCTCTGAAGATCTGGTCCCCAAGCTCAGGGGTAACCTTACTTTTCTAGGGCTTAACAAGCAAAGGCAATACATCTGTTATCTAGACAGAACAATCAAAGGGAAGGATGAGTCTTTAGTTGATTTTGAGATCACTCTGTCCTTTGGCCTATGTAGCAAGAATATCTACAGAAACAGAACAAAATGCTGTTTACAAGGTTAGCCATTTGAGTGGAAAATTCCCCACTTTTGATGCCCTTTAAATTCTTATAGGGCATCAACCTCCCGATCTTCCTGGCCTAGGGGCTGGTATAAGAGTGGTCCGATGTCACAATCGACGGTAACTTTATGGACTCTAGGCATGAGGAGACAAACTTGACAAGATAGTTCAGGATACAGGAACCAAATAAGAGAGATATGAATAACATGAGGAGAGGACTTGAAAGTGGAAGAAACCAGGATGCCCAACTCTATATTCTGAACCAAGACCCCCATGACTCATTCAATTGTTGGTGGATTAGGGCATACCCCTTCTAGGATAGGATGACCTCAGTATCTTTGCAGGCAGACCCAGAAACCTCCTAGCTAATTTTCCTGCCTAACGCCTTTCTAAGAGCCATGAATCACTTTATTATTAGTATAGATGTTGAGGGACAGGAGGTCTCTTCTTCCATATCTTCTTCCTGCTGAGAAGGGTCATAGTCCCTGCCTACTGGGATTTCATGGAGCTCTTTCCTTTTCTGTCTTAATCAGGGAGGGGTCTTGGGTTTCCTGCTGAAGTGCCACCTCAGTCCCTAGACAAGGAAAGGAAGAATCGAACTGGTTATTTAAATCCATTAAAGAAATCAGGCTTGGTTCTTAAAGAATAAAAAACCTTTGGCCTAAAGTCCCTGCCCTTCTCAGACTCTAAGGACCCTGCCTGGCTTAGGGCCATTCCTGCATGATGGTCCAATAATTTCTATCAAAAGCCAGAGGACCTGAGTTACCAGTTTCAGGGGCATTATCTGGATTTGGGGGAGAGAGTCTTTTTCCCAAAGAAAGGAGGGAAGAAAACATAACTAGGTTTACTAAAAAATTAAGAACTCTGCAAGAGATGTCCTATATCATTTCCAACTGGCATCAGACCTACAAGTAGGAGCACATTGGATGCAGCAACAAGAGATACTCCTACAAAGATAAACAAAATGAAAATAAGAAATGCTTCCTTAGCACAGGAAGACTGGGCAGCCAGGAAGTGAGGGAGAAAGATCAAGACCGAAAATTCCTGTATACAACCTTATGAATTTGTTTCACTTTTTTTCTTCAATGAGTTGCCAGAGAGCTTAAAACAACATAGTCCTTTAATTTCTTCACATCCATGGTTATATCTGAGTAATAGGTTGTCTATAGCAGCCCTGTTTTCAAGGATAGCTTCTCTGACCTGTCCTAATTCATTTCCTATGGCATGGATGGTCTGAGAAGGCTTTTGCCATGGAGCAGGCTATTCTGTTGGCACCAAGGCAGCCTGCGGGGTTTGAGTCTAGGCCACAACTTTTGGAGATTCCTCTGAATATTAGGCACAGACCAAGTTTTGAAATGTATAGCTAGGAACGTCTGGCCCTCAGACTTTGGGCCAATGTTAATATATTCTCTAAAAGTCTCAGAAAACTAATGAAGACAACATAAAACACAGAAATTATTTTGTTGAAGTACAGAATCCTTGTTTTCTACTCAGAAAACTTTTCCATAACATCAGTAGCAGAACAATAGTCTAAGAAACATTAAAACACAATTATAATTTTACATTAGCTTACTTTTGGAATTTAAATTTCCAATCTTGCTTAACTTAGTCATGTAAAATTTCTCTCAGGATTTCTCTTCTTGTACCTTCTATCACTTTTCTCATTCCTTAGTTTACCTCTTCCCACTCATTCAGAAATAACCAACTTTAAGACAAACACTTTTCTTTCAATTCCCTTCAAAATAAATCTCCAAACTTTATACTTTTGTTACTAAAAACATACATTTTCCTTTCCATCATAATTAGAATTCTTGACTGAATCACCACATTACATATAACAGACAAATATAGATCAGAGGTCATGCATACACTTCATATTTCGCCATCATCAGTTTTTGTAACTTCCCTGAGGGTACATATCTAGTTTCCTCAGGGAGCAATGAAATAGATGGGGTACCAAGAGAACTTGTTTCCCCCTCAGAGTCCAAAGGTGAAGGAGGAGAAAATTCCTGATTACCAAGATCTCTGGAAAGGTGCTCCAATCATTGGGCCAGCTAATAAGTTGGGGTTTTGGTTAAGGAGCATAGAAGCTGAACTTTTACTGGTACAGCAGTCCTGCCTTGCCTAGGCTTGCCATTATACTAAGCCACTCGATTCACTTGTTGATCAATGTTTTCTGGTATATTAGCTGATTCTTGATTCATTAAAAGTCTGAGGAGTCTACATCCAAGTTGTAACATTGCTCCTAACTTATTTAAAACATCCCGTCCTAACAAAGGAGTGGGGCAACTTGGAACTATTAAAAATTCCTGCTGAAAAATCTGATCTTTAAATTGGCATGTTAGTAGTGGAGTAAAATAGTTGACCTTGCCTTCCCCTTCCACTCCTATGATAATCGTAGTTCATGAGGAGGGTTTTTTTTTTTTTTTTTGCAAAAGCAGAGAAAACAAAATAGGTTGCCCCTGTATTTAAAAGAAACTGAATTTGCTTATCCATTATGTCCAGAGTTACCTGGGATTCCTTGGTAGTGATGACCACATTCCCAAACAGGGGCAGTGAGGATGGCCTTATGTCTATTCAGTCAAATAGTTCCCGGACCTGGGCTACTAGGATGTTGGCTGGCCACCCTCCTCTCTGGGAATGTGGACAGTCAACTCTCCAATACCAGGGATTAGTACCAGTTTCTTTGCATGTGCGCCAGGGGTTCAGGGGCTTTTAGGTATAGTCCTTTGCCCAATGTCCTACTTTCTTTCATTTGAAGCAAGAACTCAATGTCTCCTTATCCCTCAGTCTCTTAAGGGATGCTTGTCGGGTACCAAGGGCCTGGTCAATTGTGACAGCCATAATCCTGCCTTGTCATTTTCTTTATTCTGTTCTCTTCTTCCCTCTTCAAGATCTTGAGTGTTATAGACTATGAAGGCCATATATAGTATTTAGTTAGTCCGTGGCCCCATTTGCAGCTTTTGAAGTTTGCATCTAATATCAGGGGCTGACTGGTTAATAAAATGCTGGCCTAACAAAGCTAACCCTGCAGGGGAAGTGGGGTCTACATTAGTATACCTCCTAAAAGATTCTTCCAGCTGGCTAAAAAGCTGGCTGGTTTCTTGTATTTTTCTT
>NW_011888942.1:849967-850406 GCF_000151845.1 Pteropus vampyrus
CTAACCCTGCAGGGGAAGTGGGGTCTACATTAGTATACCTCCTAAAAGATTCTTCCAGCTGGCTAAAAAGCTGGCTGGTTTCTTGTATTTTTCTTAAGTAATGGTTCTAAGCTTCTCATAGCTCACAGTTTTTGTATTCTTTTTTTTTTTCTTTCTTTCTCTTTTTCCTGAGGGTCTCTAGAAATTTGGCCCATCTAGCCATTCCCTCTTGGGTATTATAATTCCAATCAGAATCAGCTTACGGTACTACCTCTGTTCCAGGAGTATGTCCCTGGGAGTTCCTAGCAAAGGCCTCATCTGCCTCCTGATGGGCTGCTGTTAGAATGCAGTCCTTTTTAATGATTGTACTGCAGGTGTATATATGTATATACATATATACATATATTATGCATACATATACACATACATATATGCATGTATATATGTGTGCACATATATG
>NW_011888942.1:853666-867953 GCF_000151845.1 Pteropus vampyrus
GTTATAAATTCAAAAGCTCTTGCTTCTTTTTGAATGGGAACTTTTATTATAAGGAAGAAAGGAGAATGGAAGTTCTTGATCCTAATGGTTCTGGGCCCTTCTAGGGATGAATTATGCTTAGAAGTATCTCTGAATATAAGCAGTGACAACGAGTTTGTGGAATCAAAAATAGTAGGACATAAAGCCCTCTGAACTGAACTAAACACTGGGTAATGGCTTTCATGTAAATAATGTTGTTAAATGTCTTCCTTCTTTGTTCCATGATTATAAACTGAGCAAAAAACTCAACCATCACCACTGAATCCTGAAACTAAATTTAGGGAATAATTTATTCTGCATAAGTGACTTCACAAGTTTCTCATATTGCAGAAAATTACAGAATATACAAGAAAAGTACAACAATGATTTGCCCAGAGTAGTCAGGTACAATAAACAGAAAATAATCATAGAGGAAATTTCTCTAAAATGAAGAGATAAAAATCAGCACAACTATCAAACATATTACAGGTAAATAGAAAGCAACAACACCAAAAATTGAGGGGAAATTATTCTCTTATCAGAAACATTTTTATTGAAGAACAAGAATAAAATATATTTGGAATTATAGATTCAAATACTCATCTTAAGCAAGAGTATATTATGTTTATCAAACTAAAGACACGGTGACAAATATGAAGGTAATTTGTATAAAGTACCACTAAACATAAAATTCTATTGGAGGAAATAAAAATATTAAAATACTGAGTAAAGAGGAAGCCAAATTTAGGAAATTGATGTAGGAGCGAAAGTATAAAATAATCCCTATCAGAGTTGTGCAAACAGAAAAGGTAGAGATATATAGTAAGAGAGTAGAACTATATGGTTAGAAGGTATACAGAGACAGATATCAATATAATTTTAAAGATAATATTCAAGTCTTACTGATAGTTCTTAATATTTTCTCCCAAAATACAGAAAATCCAAAGAACAAATATGAAATAACTCGGTATAACCTAAAGTCACAGAATGCCCAAATATAAAAATAATTAAAAGTAAATAAAGAAAATAACACCAAATCTTAGGGCTCCCATCCAACCACAAGAACTCTGTGGTGAGCAAGAGCTGAGGAAAAGTGCAAGGAAAAGAGAGGGGATCTACTGATAGATCACAAACAGAAGAATGAGGTCCATTGTTAGTTTAAACATGTATAAGGCTAGATAAGCGCATGAACAGCAGGGAGCAAACTTCAAAGTAAACACGCGATTTGAAGTGGCAAATAACTTCTGAGGCAGAGAAAGAGCAAAAAAGACAGAGAAGGCACTCTCTGGCAATTGCATGTTTAATGGGAAGAGAAGAAAAAGGCAGACATTTAGTGTCCTATGAGACAAAGAAGAACCAAAATAATCTGTGGATACATAACCCCTCTCCCCACCAGAAACAAACAAAGAGAACAACCTACTAAAGAATTTAGACTTTGCTAAAATTAAAGGGTACCCTCGAACTAGAAATCTTATAAAATACAAGGAATCTATAAAAACAAACAAACAAAAACTCAAATGCGTTTGAGTTATCATCTAAAAAATCAGAAAAATAGTTTAAATACACCTTAACATATGAGGCTCTCCCTCACTTTAGGAAGATTTAGGAGATTTTCAGAAAAAAATAAAACCAGCAGACTAAATTTCAGGATCCCAAAAGAGAATACTGTAATGAAAATTTACTGGGTGTAATGAAGATCTGCAAACAAACAAGGGAATGAAAGTGAAATCAAGAAAGAAGTACAAAGTGAAAGAACATCCTTATAATGGCAGACGGGCAAAGAAGAATTATTTTCATATAATTGAAGTCCCTGAAGACTAACGAAACAATGAATATCGCTAGTGCTTAAAATTATATCCGAGAATACTTTCTAAAAATAAAATAAAACTTAAACTTTTATCTTGAGAGAGCCCATCAGATTGATGGAAAAAAATTCAGCCAAAATAATCAACTCTGAAGTGTATCCTAGCGAGTAAAAGTATTTGATTTCAATTATAAAGAAAATATTATTTTCTTTTTCTTGTGTTCTTGATTATTTTTCCTGAGATGGAAAAGAAAGTAATTTTTTTTACTTAAAAAAAAAATAATGAGGCTGGCATCAGACACTTCAAATTATCATAGAAAACAATGGAGAAACTGTTGTAAATATCCATAAAGAAAAATTACAAGTATGATTCAAAATTTTATATTTATACCAGATTTCTTTCAAGTGTCATTCTTTCAGAAAAACAGTTTTAAATATGCATTAACATATAGTATTTTATAGCCATGAGCCTTTTTAGGAATCTATATTAGAGGTTTGCTTCATTCAACCAAATATGAGTAGACAAACTTCAGTGAAAGGACTGCTGTCAAATATACAAATATATACTATGAGAGATTTAAAACTAAAGAGTGGAGATAAAATTAGAAGAATAATGTATTAAAAGTATATTATAAAAAAAAAGTAGAAATAATGCAAGCAAACAATGTAAGGAAAAGGAAAAAATAAATAGAAAATTAGTAAAAATGCATAGATTATTGCATAGACAATATATAGTAGTAAAGTATACAATTAAACACTGATAAACAAGATAGTAAAAAGTTAAATAAGAAAACAAGTATCTGGTAGCACTCAAATGTAAAAGTAGCCACTAGAACAAGAATGAAAACCTTCCTAAACATAATACATTTTTTAAAAAGTCCCATATAAACTCATAAAGACAAACATAGCAAATATAAAATAATACACAGAATTATAAAATGGCACAGTTAAGACCAAATATTTCAGTCATATAAATAAGCCTAAGTGGACTTAAGTCACCTGTTAAAATATTTTTTTCAGTTTGATTCACAAATAAAGACCCAAATACATTCAGTATTCAAGAGATACATCTAACCTTATGTGACTCTACAAAGCTAAAAACAGTTGGCAAAGATATTTTCAGATATATTGAAATATTAAGAAAGCAAGTAAAAATTATACTGAAAGAAATGAAGTATCAGTGCACATCTAGTAGAAGAGTTAAAAACCAAACAAACCGACAATATCATTTGCTGGGTTAGGATGCAGAGTAATAGGAACTCTCAATTATTGTTTGTAGGAATGCAAAATGATATAGCCACTTGGAAGATAGTTTAGCATCTTATAAAACAAAACAGTCTCACCTTATGATCCAGCTAACATACATCCACATATTTACCCAAACAATTGAAAAAATTATATCCACACAAAAACTGATTTACAAATGTTTTATAACAGTTTTGTTTATAATTACCAAAAGTTTGAAGTGACTTCAATGTATGAATAAACAAATTCTAGTACATACACTTAAGAAAATACTACTCAGAGATAAAAAGAATGTTATCAAAATATGCAGCTATAGCTACATGAATGAACCTTAAATGCATATGCTAACTGAAAAATAAGCCAAGTAAAATAAGGCTTTGTACTGTATGATTTTATTTATGTAACATTTTGGAAAAAGTTGAGAGATGATGAAAACAAATAGTAGTTGCCAGGCGGTTGGAGAGAAGTAAAAGACTGAATAGGTGTAGCCCAGGGAATATTTTAGGGCACTGAACTTATAATGTATGATACTTTAGTGGTGGGTATGTGATACCATACATTTGTCAAAATCCATAGAACTTTACAAGACAAGGAGTGAAATTAATTGTACAGAAATTTGTTTTACAAAATTATGTAGAAGGTCATACGGGGGGGACTCCAGTACAGACTGACAAGAGAATCTGTGTTACAAATGTATAAAATAACCTCTGTAACAAAAAGATAAACTACTCCTGTGTGTTTCTCCTTTACTCAAACACAACATTTGTGATACCAGATATGTGTTGGTTTTTCCCTACACTAAGTGATTCTTTGCCACACTAGTTGTCTCTCCTATTTAACTAAATTCTGATACTATCTACGTGGACGTAGTGTTAGGTTGCAAGTTCAGTTGTCACATATGCCTCTGAATGGCTATAAATTGGGGTTCCCAAGATCCCTTCCTTGGTTTTGGTGATTTACCAAAAAGGCTCACAGAACTCAGAGAAACACTTAGGTTTACTGTATTATTATAAAAGGATATTTTAAAGGATACAGATGAACATCCAGATGAAAGAGATGCATAAGGTGAGGTATGTGTTATGGCACGAATGATTCTAAGACGCACGGAGCCAACTGAGATTAATTATGAGCCTTTATTAGCCAGCCAGCGACTGACTCTCTACCACGCAGGGTTAGAGGAAATCAGCCTCGAGCTTCCAGAGGAGGCAGCTTATAAAGCCTCCTACTACATCCTTGAATAAGCAGATTACAAGAAGCAGAAGTTAGCTGTTAACGTTTTGTACAAAGATAAATGTATCCGGAGAACTCTCAGATCAAACAGGGCCTAACAGACAGTTTTATCATCTTTACCTTGGAATGTTGCACTTCTCCTGGGGATGGCACTTGGAGATATCACCTCCCTGTAACTGAGTTACTGCTCTCCCTGGGGGCTGGCGCCTGGAGATACCACCTCCCTGAAACTGGAGAATTTCCACTTTCACAGTATGGAGGAAGAGGTGCTGATTTTGCATGCTGTGGGGTTAACTCAGAACATAGCATAGCCCCTCCACATACTCAGAAGACTGCTAGCTTCCTGGCTAGCAGCCAAGGAAGGCAGTACACAAAGAGCTTTCAGCAGTGCCTACTCCAAAGGACATTTTCTGCTGCTTCCATAGACATCATCAGCTCCTGTAACCAAGCAGCACATCTTGCTCACATCCATCTGGAAAGGCAACTGCTCCCCCAATGAGATAATCCTTCCCCTCTGCTTGTGGATATATATATATATAAACAAAAAAAAACCAAAAAAAAAACCAAAAAAAAAAACCTCTGCTTGCACTTGGTCAGCAACAGGTTTTTTTTTTTTTTTTTTTCCCCCAGCAGCTCTGACTGGCCACTGCTGAAGCTTCTCTGACTCATAAATAATAAACGGAATTTCTCCCCCCTCTGGTCCTCCTGGTGGTTTTTCTGGATTATGTAAATTCAGGTGCAATTTTCAGGCTCCTGCATTACACATGACTTCACTGGGCATGCCATGCTCCCAGTACCTCCATGTGTTCAGACACCCAGAAGCTCTCATAACCATGTACTTCTGGGATTTTCATGGAAGCTTCATTATATAGGCATGACTGATCATTATGCAATCTCCAGTCTCTCTTCCCTTCCCAGAGAATAGTGTGTGGTGTGGAAAGTTCCTAGTTATTAATCATGGTTTGGTCTTTCTGGTGACCAGCCCCATCCTAAAGCTATGCAGAATCTCACCAAGAGTCGCTTCATTTATCACCAAGAGTCATCTCATTAGAACAAAAGACAATCCTATCTCCCAGGAAATTCTAAGGGTTTTAGCAACTCACTGAAAGTAGTTGTAGGGGAGTGTTAACCTAAGTAACTGAAATAAATGTAGACTGTAAGACTAAAGTCAAAAGAAACTATACATAGGCACTGTGCTCTACTTTGAAAAGCTATTTATCATGAAGGTATGACTTAAAAAGTACAAAATTTCTATATGTGTACAGTGGGTTGGAACTATTAAGAAAATAGATGGCAGATAGTAGAAGCCAAATTTCTCATCATTGGAGCGGGAAGTTAACAAATAAACAAGGTGGAAAATCTAGAATGAATATATCAAACTGGATTAGAGTCGAAGACGTTAGTATGAACTCTTATTTAGTGAGATATAGTAATTTAATTTTTATAAAAATTGTTTAGTAATATACAGTACTATTTATACGGTAATAGTCATAACTATGTAACTATATATTTAGATCTATATATAGTTATATATATAAATATATAGTGATATATATTACTATGTAATTTTTATATAATGTAATATAAAAATAATATACAACTTTAAAACCAGAAGATATAACCATATTTTCTGCAACTTTTATTCTAGACCGAGAAAACCATAAATCTAAACCATGGGTTAGATATTTTCTCAAATGAACTGTCAGGTAGATGAGATTATTGTTTTGTTCATGTAACCAATGAAAAATTATATATTGGTATATTCAACAATTTCTCTAGATCCATGCACAGATTGATGAGTGTATTTCCCTCCTACACAGGAAAGTGATATGAAATAAAAAATTATTAGCAACAGTCTAGTTAAACTTACTCAGATGAATAAATGGAGGAGTTACAAGTTCTTGCTGCTGGGTAAATAATTGACCAATATACTTAGTCATCGGGACTTTCTTTTCTCATCTATAAACTGCGGATAATATTAATAGTTAGCATTTATGGAAGCTGTGACAATTACTTAGGTGACATAAAGAGTCTAGAGCACTAGCCAGTACAAGTTAATGCTCATTCATTAATGTTTATTGCCTTCTCCGTTTTCAGTATGTGTGGAGAAAGAAAGATGGCCGTAGTCAGTCTCCCTCCTGATACCCTTAGCATCTAACTTCCGAGCAAAAGTGACTCAGCACTTCTCTCCTTATGTAACCATGTTCCCTCTATGCATGCATGTGTGGGCTTCCATTATCTGGCAGTGTGTCGCTATCGTTTAACCTGTGTATAAAAGGCACTACCCCCCTGCGAGGTGGGCTGTGCCCTTGCGGGAATAAAGAGCTATGTTGCAGTTGTTACGGCTCCCCAGATTTTCTTCCAACTGCCGGAGACTTATACGCCTTACCTTGGAACCTTGAATCTGCAGCAATGCAAGTATCATGGCTCTCTATGCGACAGACTAGAGAGAAAATAATACCTCTTGCATTAACCAATGTTAATGTTACTACATGGAGACATCACAACTCACTAAATCTCAAATGAAAATTTAAAAAGTGGAATAATAAAAGAAATATTATGTTTCGTTCTCATTGCAATAGTACTATAGTTATACGGTACTATAACTATAATACTATAGTTATAATACTATAGTTATATTACATTTAGTTAATCACTGCAAAGCCCTTTATGCAAAGCGGATGTAAAGATAATTATTTTCTTTCTGAACGTGAGAGCTGAGTCTTGTTCCCAGACCAGATCTCACTTTGTCCTCTTTTATTTTAGCAATTGATACTAGGATATTTTTAGACAATTTTGAAAAGTCATAGAAGATAGTATAGAATGAAATCTAAATTAGGAGATGCTCTTTTGATATAAATCAATGCTAAGTCAGTGGATAAAAAGGAAAATAACCCCTAAAACTTGAGAGCAATAATCAAGATCTCTGTGGAGTCTGGAGAGATTTAACCAGATCATTAAGTGGCTTCAGATACTCTAAGCGGAATATTGTCATTTTAGTTTTGATTTTTCTGTTGTCATGACTTTCTTTGCTGATGTAAGCTATTATTGGGGCTTATAAGGTGGGTGGACATTAGCTGCTGACTAGCTTGCTGTTTTCTATTGATTGTTTCAATCTGTGAATCTTTTCTGTATTGAGCAAACAAGGAACGGAGCATTAAGATGCCATGTTTACCAAAATTGCTTCTCAGCAGTTTAAGATACTGGTTTGAAAAAGTCTGGTAAGAAAACTGACCTTCTTTAGTCTAGTACTATCCAAAGAGTATCACAGGCAACTCTTTAAAATAAAAGAAAAATAAGATTGATTCTTCTATTAAATAAAAAGAATTTTTGCTGTTTAAATCCAACATACTGCACATTTATGGCATAACAAGTTTCAATTCCACTAGTTTTAACTTCATAGAAAAAAATAAAGCTAAATTCTGTCTAAAATAAATTACGCTAAATATTGTTTAAATATATAATAGAAAAATTTAGGTTCTTTAAATTTAGCACAGTGGAGCATCAGATTTAATAGTCTTGCCACAGGGAAAAAAATATAAAAGTACAAACTATTTATTGAATTAAAAAGCTTTCGTTCCATGGACTCACAGAACTCAGAAATTAATATGGACTTGTTTGACATTTTGTCAAACAAGAATCAGAATATGTGCATTAGATTTTCATATTTGCAATCTAGATATGGGGCTGTTTTATCTTTCTCAAGTTTCAGTTTCTTCATCTGTAAAATCGAGATTGCAACAACTGCTTCACAGTTTGACTTAAGGATTGAATGTGATGCTGAATATTTTAGTAAAGTGGCTTATAGGAAGCACTCAATATGTATTTTTGGAAATCTGAATATTAAATCAATAATGAATTTTCCATTTTTTTAATATTTGATATTAAGCAGATTCATAATATCCATGTGCTGTGATTCTTTTATTGCATATTCAGTCAAACTATATGGCTTAGTTGTACACTGATAATTGCACACATTGAAGTGTGGTGTGCTATTCTCAGTTTGAGGTCCAAGTATATTCTGTTTTTTCACATTCCATACAGTATTTATGAATTTATGAGATTGTTGATTAGATATTTTATCAGTAATTATAAAAATATTTGATTAAATCAAAGCTGAGGCTTAGGAGAATGCATAGTATTCCCAAATCTGAGCTCTAATATTTATATTATATGTAATTTCTTAGAGAAATCAGAAACCTCTCTCATGCTCAGAGTCCTTGTCAATAATTGCAAATGACACCTAGCATATTATCTTCACAAGTCTGTTGATAGGATAAAATGTTATGCTCTAAGTTAAAGGAAATGGTGAATTATCAAAGAATACAGAAGTATTTAGGCTATTATAATGTGAAATTTTAAATTTTCTTTTAATATAGATTTTTCTGATAGATGATGATTCGTGGCATTGGTGTACACACACACACACACACACACACACACACACACACACATATACATATACATATAGAATTCTCAGTGAAGGCTTCTACAAGTGTTTCTTGCCTAAATATTGACATTCGAAATGGCCTAAGGAAAGTGCTAGTTATTGAGTCTGTACTAGAACATGTTAGGAAAGTAAAAATTTCAGCTTCTATGTGAATAATGTTTGTAAGGCAGAAGCAGATCATATTTGCCAACAGAATCAGCAGTATTGAGGAATTATATGTATTTCTATTGCAGGAGGGTATTGCAGATACACTAATATCTAAAACAATGATATATATTAAATGTGCAATGGATTATAAAACAACAAAGGAGTGATCCCTAAAGTAGTCTTGGGCAAGAGTAAGGTAACGAGGGATATTGAGGAGAAAAGAGAAAAGGAGTTAAAAGGAGTTATAGGATCAAATTATCATCATCATTATCATCATTGTCATCATCCTCATTACTTTAATAAGGAAGAGGTAAGAATATGTATCTGGATAGATAGGGAAAACGTAAACTAAACAAGGATATCAATGAGAAATCAGGAAGCCAATTATAAGAATAATCAGAAAAGACAGATGATGGGTTTCCAGAACTTGATGATCTGGAAGTGGTGGTGTAAATGTAAAAGATATGAAATCCTCACACCAGTACAAAATCTGAGCTCTGATATAAGAAGCATGAAACAAGATGTCATTGGTTCTTGCCAGACACAGGAAAATAAAAAAGCCCCATGAGAAAGCTCGGTCTCTGTTAGGTCAGAATGGAACATGACCGATTACGTGTAGGGGCAGAAGAAGGGACAGTCATATATAGTAAACTTGTATGACAGAGTTATGTACAAAAATATAAGTAGAAAGAGATGGGTTAGCAAACAGAGTAGAACTGAGATTTAATTATGTATTTCTGTTTGGATTATGTCACAGACATGCATAGAAAATTATCGGATATTTGTTGCTCTGTTTTCTGATCTTAGAACTCTTATTAGATATAAATGACTCAATTTCATATCCATTTCTTTCTATTCTTGTACTACAATCTGGATTAATTTTACAGTATTCTTTTCTCATTTGAGTTTAATCTAGCATTTATTCCGATATGTTGTCTCATATATATAGTGTTAAGCATTTTTGTGTAGTTCCTTTTTCCCCTTCTCCTGTTCTTTTATTCATATCTGAAAACTATATTTTAACTAATTTTTGTTTTGTTAACATTATTAACCTTTTTATTACTGAAAAATTTTTTAAAATATTATTTCAAAATCCTCTTCAATGTTTATCTATTTATTTGCCTTTCCTCAGGAGTGAGTCATTGTTTGTTGAATTAGTTCTGTATATATTATGTTTTGTTTCTTTGTTTCAGAAAATTCTAGCTAATAAGTTTCTTTAACTTACTAATAAAGACAATCTTCACATTGAAAATCCACATAAAGTAACAAGAAGGATAAGTACAAATGAAACCACAAGAGAAACAGTATAATAAAAGTACAAGATATCAGTGTATTAATTTTCTGTTACTTTGCCAAAATTATCATAAATGTAGCAGCTTAAAGCAACACTCATTTATTTGCTTATATTTCTCTAAGTCAGAAGTCCAGCTCAGTGTGACTGGCTTCTCTGTAAGGGTATCACAAGTCTGAAATCAAGGTGTTGACTCGGTGAAGTTTTTATTTGGAGGTTCTGTGGAAAATTTGCTTCCAAGATCTTATAATTGACGGAATTAAGTTCCATGGAGTTGTAGGACTGAGATCTGTTTCCTTGCTAACTGTCACTATATCCCAAAGCTACCTGCATTTCTTGCAATATATTCCCCTCTATCTTCAAGTCAACAATGGAGCATCAAATCTTTCCTTTGCTTTGAATTTCTAACTCCCCCATCTTTGACCTCTAGAACCATATTTAAAGTGCTTCTGTGATTAGGTCAAGCACACCAGATGATTTCTTATTTTAAGGTCAATTGATTTGTGACCTTAATTACATCTGTAAAATACTTTCACATCAATACCTAGATTTGTGTTTGATGGAATAACTGGTAGAATCTGCATGTCTACCAGGTACTAGGACTTTTGGGGACCATTCTATCTACCATAATTAGGTAAAAAGATGAAAGTCTTAAGCTATACTTGTCACATATACCCAACCCCTCCCCACCCTTCCCCCCACAAACATACAGGAAATTTCATAGTAACACTTATAACTGTGAGAAATGTAGGAAGCCAAGGAGCTAAAAATTGTTAACTCAAATTCTATAGTTAGTTTAATTGTTATTCAGATTTCATGACAAAAACATTTCCAATCCTATAACAATTAATAAAAGGCTTAGATTTAATATAAAACTGAATTTCATGTGAGAATTCCCTTCCCTTATTACCTCGAATTTATGCGTTCATACTGTAGATGGCAAAATTAAATACAATGTTTTTATCTTTAAAAAGAAGTAACTGGATAAAAATGGCAAACTGAACACACATCCATTTTTTTGCCTTCAGAAACTCTATCATAATAACAGGGAGGTAATTTTAACAGTATTATGCCACAAAGACACTAAAAACAAGGAAATTGACAATAGTGGCATTTAGAAATCTACAAAGTAGATGGACTACAAAGGTCATAAACACATATCTTTATTTGTCAGAGGGGAAAACAAAGAACCAGCTTAATTTTTATCGCACATCTCATACACAATAAGGACCAAACATCTGAAGTTGAGGGTAGATGGTAAAGGGCTAGAAAAAATAAGATTGTCTAATTCTTGTGCAAAGTAAGTTAAATTATAATGAGTCAAGTTTCCTAGTAAAAAAGCCTGAGACAAGAATTCAGGTGGTTTTGTTCTGTTAAGGAATTAAAGCAGAATAGGGAAAGGAAAATAACAAAATAGTATTCTTGGGCAAAATGTAGCATAAACTGCTTCACAGAGTTATCTTCTGTTGAGGCAAGGACACCCACCTTTTTATCTCTGTAAACAGTTAACCAAGACATATCCAAAATTAATCAAAAGGAGACTTCATTCTTAAATAAATTCATGTAATAGAAGTTTTTGAGCAGTGAAGAACAGAAGAATGTTCCAGGCAGGAATAATAATATATGCTACAGAGCAAAGGTGAAAATGCCCATAACAAATTTGGGAGACTATAAGAATTACCTCAAAGATATTATGAAACAATATTACATAAAAAGTATAAATCTAGTTGGATAATGTTTACTTTTAACTCATTTGTTACTCATTTGGGGCTGATCAGCATTCATTGTCCCCCAATGGCAAGGGGGATGGCTAATGGCGCAGAATTGTAGTTAGCATTTTTCTTTGGTTCTTCCTCATTGATGCAGTGAAGAATCACACAGGTCAGTGAGATTTAGAAAAGATTTATTAAAAGAATATTTTAGAAAGACAAAGCATGCCTCAAGGAGGCACATAGTTTCAGTGAAGAACTATAACAGAGAGTTGTAACAACAACCACAATAACCAACACAAAAAGGAACCAGAACTGAGAATGTCTCCATTATATTTGGACCATGATGGGTAGTTCCAAAGGCATTCTTAGGTGATTGGCAAGTGAGGTAATTTTGATTGACACTTGGTTGGTATATAACTCTTTGCTTAGTGTTCATGTGCATACCCAGAATTCTACTACTGTTGGGGTGTTCTTTGGACGGTCCTAGGCTGGGCCCCTATTCCTTTGTTCTCTCTGTTGCTCATGTCTGACTACTTAACACATTGATAATTGTTACATACTTATATAATATTTAAATGTAAAAAATTACAGGGCTATATTGTTAAACTTTCACTTTGCAAATATTTTTCTTTAGTTTTATTTTCGAAGAAGTTATTAAAATTTTATAAATGAAAAGCATACTATTTGCCTACTCTGCAATATTTAAGTAGTAATGCTTAATTTAAAAAGAATGGAACAAACATATTTTAAAAATACATACATCTAAAGGTTAGCTGAAGGCCACTCTAACTTGTAGAATGTTCTTATTCTGCCATTTTCTGATTCTTCGCTTTGAACTATATTACCTTCAGGATATATTTTCCTTTTTTATTGCTGATTTTTGTTGGAATTTTAGAAACATCACCATATCCCAATTCCTGGACTTTAATTTTAACTCATCTGCTTATCGCATTAATGGTTTTAGTTGTCAAATGGTGTTTTACTAAAACTTCTTCAGTATAAATATGTGTGTGTATGTATTTGTTTTAACTTTGAATTTTTTTTTTAAAAGAGCTTTTCGTGTTCAATTTATCAAGGAAATTTTAAGGTTGTGTGGTTAACATTCAATTTCAAAGCAACTTGAAACCGAGAGTTCCTATGACTTTGATTAAATTTAATTTAAATTCCTAGCTCTGTAAGTCATCTCTCTCTCTCTCTCTTGCTCCCTCTCCTTACTACTTCCCCTTGGATACCTAGCCTTTCCCCTAGATAATCAGCAATCCTCAAGGCAGGCAAAAGATGATAGAATGGGACAATGATCACAAGATCTAGATCTCCAGCAAGCTAATGATAAGTTATAATTTAGTTACTGAACCCTAAGGTAATACAACCTCCTGGCTACTTTCCCATGACACCAGATGAACGGACACTGGAAAAGACCTCAGAACTGTCTTCAAAAATGAAGAAATGATTTATTACCCTTACATCACCTCCGACCCATCAGCTTCCAGCACCACCCTTGAACACCTTAACTCACAGTGCTTTGTGATTTTGCCCTATATAATCTGTAAACTACACACTATCAGGGGATCATGTTTTGAATATTAACTTCCTGCCTCTGTATTGGCCAATTCAATATCAAACTATTTTTTCTTCCTATACTCAGACACCCGCTCGTGCATTTCTTTGAGCCAGTGAATGCAGACAGGCAGAAAAAAATGGCATTCTAGTAACAAACTCTAGATCAATGATTTAAAAAAATGTTTAAGGAAGTTTCTTTCCATTTTTTCATTCTATATTTATGTCTTTCATATATTCATTTATAAATTTATTAACATATTTTCTGGAAGTCTGAGAATTTATTTTATAAAATATATTAGTTAATAAAATTATATAGGTTTCAAGTGTACAATTCAATAATATATCATATGTATATTGCATTGTGTGTTCACCACCCAAAGTTAAATTTTCTTCCATCTAAGAATTTATTCTGGAGAATCAAGGTCAGTTTAAAATCAGAATAATTTAAAATATGAACACTATTTAGCTTCTTGCACATAATTATATGCATAGTAAGGACTATATTGTTATTTATGGGATCACCGATTTATTTAAAAACCCATTGCAGTTTATCAATAGCTCATATGTCCTAGTGCACGTGTGACAATTAAAATGAAAATATGAATTAAAAGCTCTTGATAATTTATGAAGTGAGTATCAAATCGTTTTTGGTAAAACCCTGGAGTACTTTAGAAATATGGCAAATAAAATTGAAAATCGATAATGAGAAAGCACTTCAAGTTTTATTCAAAGAAAGTGATCACATGAAGTATAAAAGGAGAGAAAGAAAAACCTCATAAATAATGTGCCACAAATTCTGTAATAACCATCGCCATGGATTGAATCGTGTC
>NW_011888942.1:869403-878997 GCF_000151845.1 Pteropus vampyrus
AAAAAAAAGATCAGCTATTTTGTGTGGATCCCTGGCTTTTCTTTTTTTATAGCTGAGTAATATTTCATTGTGGCTAGATGTGGACACCAGGCCCGGCTGGCCCAAGGTCTGGCTGTGATCCAAGGTCTGGCTGTTATCTAAGGCCTGGCTGATCCAAGGAGTGACTGACCCAAGGTCTGGCTGGTCCAAGGTCTGGCCATGATCCAGGCCCACAGCTAGGAATAAGACCCCAGATTTAGAAAATATGTAAACATAATTCAAATTATTGTATCATACATGTGTGGCTGAAGGCCACTATTGTACTCTGCTATGGGAGGAGCCATGTGGTCCCCTAGAGAGCAGAAGGGGAGCACAAGAAAGGGGAGCACAAGAAAGGGGAGCAGAAGAAGTGCGCGCAGTACCGCAAAATCTCTCCCTGCAATAGACTGCACTTACCAACAGAGGTGTTCTCCACCCAATAAAGTTGGTGCCTGCTGTTTCATCCTCATGTTTGCCTCTTGTGCGTTCTTCCAACTGGGTGTCTCACCATTGAACCATCCCTTCTTGGTCAGCAATACCATTGACAGTTGGCATAGCTGACATGATCCGATCGGCCCTGACACTTGGTGTAGTCGACATGATCGATCAGCTCGGCTCTGACACTAGAATTCTATTTCTTATAACATAGTAAAATTACAGTTAAAGTAATGTTGAAGTTCAGAAATTTTTAAAAGATTAAAGTGAAGAAAAAAATGCACTAAATATACATGTGAAATGAAGTGAAGAAAAAAACTTCACACATGATTGAGAGATTCCAGGGTACTAATTAATCAAAAAGAAAAAAAAAAGAATGATCCACATATTATAATTTCATCTACTTATTTAGTTCTCTCCATCATTTCCTTTGTATTTTCTTTGTTGTGTCAGCAGTGTATATATTTCCTACCTGTTGAAAAAAGTCAAAACTATGAGAATATCATTTTGTAATTTCTGTTGCAGTATAGCATTTTCCTTTCTTAAGACCTCCTAGAAGCTGTTTGTAAGCAGACAGCAATGCGAACAGATAGCAGGCAGACCATTAGTTAGTCTGCACTAAATATATATGTGAAATGAGTTCAACTATTAACTTTGTCATGACAAAACACAAGTAAATTTTAGTGGATTATCAAAGCATGTCTGAAATATTTTAAATACATTTTAAAGACACTCTCTCCCTAACCCTACCGGCAGGTGTCCTCCTGGAGATAATAAATGTTAAAGAGTTAGAAGATGGCGAACTAGGTAAAAGCAGTGTTCACCTCCTCCCAGATCCGCATTGAAATTACTACCAAATTATAAAATAATCAGTGTGGAACATCATCTGAAGTCCAGGTGATTGTATATAAGGAAGGCACCACATTCAAGCAGGTAGGAGGGACAAAGTCTCAAATCCCACTGGGACTATACCCATGGGTGGTAGAGGATCATCAGGAGGGAGATCAAGGATGCAGAGGCTCACTTGAAAGAGAAGGGGATCCTGGACTCATCTGGGGGCTCCCCAGCTCAGGGTCTCAGCCTAGGGAAGAGGAGTTTCCAATAACTCTGACTGTAAAAATCAGAGGGTATTCTGGCCAACTGGGTTAGATGGAAGGATACTGAAAGCCCTTTGAAGGACCCACACACAGGCTTTCTGACCTATGGACACTCACCCAGGAAAGAGGTGTGTGCGGGATTTTTACTGAGAAACTCTGCATTACCTGGTGCCAAAATGAGGGTTGGAAGGGAAGCTACCATTGTGTCTTAGTCCAGACCTGCTACCACAATCTACAGACTGCACCAGCTTGACTGTGAAGACCCCTCCCATTAGGAAGCCTTGGCCTGAGTGGATCAGCCTGCCCAATCCAACATGCAAATTACCCTGGACTTTTGTTGCTGGTTGAATGCCATGCCCTGCACCAATTCAGGGTCAAACATTCACTACTGGCAGCCAGTACTGTGAGTGTGCATTTCAGAGACAGCTTCAGGCAGATCACTGATGCCAACAGGAACAGGGTAGATCTCTGAGATCTGTGGGCCAGTCCCAGACAGCCACCCATCTAGCTGTCATCTGGGATTTCTGTGGTAACATGGAAACAGTTATGAAGTTGCAGCAAGACTGAGGATATATTGATCTGACTGCCATTGTCTCCCTGAGACTCCACTCCACCCAACATACAAACTGTCCCCAGGTGGCCCATAGACAGTGAACCACCACCACCTTGCACCTTCCTCTGGGTCTCCCAATCCACACAGGCAACAAACTTTGGCTAGCACAGGGCAGACACTGCAGGGAAATCTGTTACAGGCAGATCACCGCTGCCTGCAAGAGTTGCAATATTGCATCCGGGGAATGCAGTGGTCTGTGGAATTGCCCCGGACATCAGTTTGTCTCCATGTAATCTGTGACTACTGCAGGAACGTACAGACACAGAAATTGCAGAAAACAGGCTATTGGCCTAACGGCCTTTGACCCCTGAGTACCTGCCCCATCCAATACACAAAGTGCCTACTGCACATTGATTGGCAGCTACCCTGCCCTGGAGTGGTGCATTCAGGCTCAAGGTGGGCAGCAGGTGACCTTGCTACGATTGGAAACTTGTGCAGGAAACCACAGAGACAGTGCTGGCGTGTAAACTGACACTGCAGTGGCAGGAGGAATTTTACTTAATAGACCCAGGTGATTCCCGGGGTCACTGTACCACCCAACATGCATATCACCTAGAGGCGCTTCCATTTCATTGGCTTACAGGCAACTGACAGGCAGCATCAAGCCTGGAAGAACAATGGTCCCTCTGCTAAACTGTCCTAATTCAGGGACAGGGGATTAACTGACCACTGCCTACAGCATTGTCTCTTCCACTTACTTGTAGATCCAGTATAGGCAACAATCATCTACGATTGCTTTGTAGCTTTCACCAGGTAGCCTTGAGCAATCAAAAGTAGCAGCTGCCCTTGGTCTACTGGGGAGCCCCTCTCCAGGGGCCACAAAAAAAACACACCTGGAGGTTGGTACTAGATCACAACAGAGCAACTCCTGACTATTCTCATAAGCGGTACACACAAAGGGTGGTCTCAACAAGTACACAAGCCTGCTAGGGCAAATCCCACTCAGTGGGGTCAGCTCTCACATAGCAACTCTTACCCAGTAGGCACAGCTAGTTCCCATAATTAGTCAGCCTGAGCGTTGATCCCATCCACTAATGTACTAACAACAATAAAGTCTTGGTGACAACAAAAGATCACACACAACCCACACAAAGATCACGTCCAGAGCACCCAGCACAGGGAATCAAGGAGACTGTGCCACTAGGCCACACAGGACATTTTCCACATTAGACCATTTGGCCAAGGCCGAGAGATGAAACAAATATTCCTGACACATAAAACTGAACACAGCGAGGCTAATAAAATGAAAACAAAAAACAAAAACAAACAAACAAACAAAAACAAAGAAACATGCCACAAATAAAACAACAGGAGAAAATTCCAGAAAATAAGTTAAATGAAATGGAGCTAAGCAACCTACCAGAGACAGAGTACAAAATAATGGTTATAAGGATGCTCAATGAACTTAGGGAGAGAATAAATGAATATAATGAGAACCTCAACATAGAGATAGTAAACATAAAAAAGGACATAGAAACCATAAAAAAGAACCGGACAGCAATGAAGAATACAATAACTGAAATGAAGAATACATTAGAAGGATTCAACAGTAGATTAGATGAAACAGAAGACTGAGTTAGCAGTAGAAGACAAGGTAGTAAAATACACCCAATCAGAACAACAAAAAGAAAAAAGAGTTTTAAATGAGGATAGTTTAAGAGACCTCTGGGACAACATGAAACATAACAATATCTGGATCATAGAAGTACTCAAAGGAGTAGAGCTAGAACAAGAGATTGAAAATCTATTTGAAGCAATAATGACAGAAAACCTCCCTAACCTTGCAAAGGAATTAGACACACAAATTCAGGAAGCACAAAAAGTCTCACACAGGAGGAATTCAAACAGACCCACACCAGTAACATCATAATTAAAATGCCAAAGGTCGAACACAAAGAATCTTAAAAGCAGAAAGAGAAAGGCAGCTAGTTACTTACAAGGGTACACCCATAAGAATGTCTGCTGATTTTTCAATGGAAACTTTTCAGGCCAGAAGGGAATGGCAAGAAATATTGAAAGTTATGAAAAACAAGAACCTACAATCATGAATACTCTACTGATAAGGCTTTTGATTAAAATGGAAGGTGAGAGCTTCTCAGATAGGGAAAGCTTAAGGAATTCATCACCAACAAGCCAGTATTACAAGAAATGTTAAAGAAACTTCTGTAAAAAGAGAAGGGGTAAAAAAAAAAAGAAAAAAAAGAAAAAATATACGAATAATAAAATGGCAGTAATTATGTACCTATCAGTAATCACTTTAAATGTAAATGGATTAAATGCTCCAATCAAAAGACATAGGGTAAGCTAATGGATAAGAAAACAAGACCCATTCATATGCTGTCTACAAGAGACCAACTTCAGATCAAATGACACTCACAGACTGAAAGTAAAGGGATGGAAAAAGATATTTCACGCAAATGAAAATTTAAAAAAAAAAAAAACAGGTTAGGGCTAGTGATACTTATAGCAGAGAAAATAGACTTTAAAACAAAGGATATAATAAGAGATAAAGAAGAGCATTACATAATGATAAAGGGATAGATAAATCAAGAGGACATAACTCTAGTAAACATATATGCACCCAATCTAGGAGCATCTACATACATAAAGCAATTACTGACTGACATGACAAGAGAGCTCAACGATAATACACTCTTAGTAAGAGATTTTAACACCATATTGACACCAATGGCTGGATCTTCCAGGCAAAATATCAACAAAGAAACAATGGGCCTAAATGACACACAAGACCACATGGATTCAATAGATGTTTTCAGAGCATTTTCCCCCAAACAGCAAAATATACATTCTCAAGTCCACATGGAACACTTTCCAGGGTATATCACATTAGGACACAAAATAAATCTCAATAAATTTAAGATTAAAATCATACCAACAGTCTTCTCTGATCACAATGATATGAAACTGGAAATTGATTACAAGAAAAAAATGGAAAAATACACAAACACATGGAAGCTAAATAACATGCTACTAAACATAGAATGGGATCAAGGAATAAATCAAAAGATACCTAGAGACAAATGAAAATGAAAACACAATGACTCAAAATCTATGGGACACAGCGAAAGCAGTCCTAAGAGAGAAATTCATAGCAATATAGGCCTATCTCAACAAACAACAACAAAAAAACTTAAAATAAATGATTTCCTTACACTTAAAAGAACTAGAAAAAGAACATCAAACAAAGCCCAAAGTGCATTGAAAGAAGGACATAATAAAGATCAGAGCAGAAATAAATGAAATAAAGTCTAGAAAAACAATACAAAAGATTAAGGAAACCAAGAGTTGGTTCTTTGAAAGGATAAAGAGAATTGACGGACCCTTAACCAGACTCATAAAGAGAAAAAAGAGAGAGGATGCAAATAAATAAAATCAGAAATTAAAGAGTAGAAATAACCACAGACTCCACAGAAATACAAAGTATCATAAGAAAGTACTACAAACAATTATATGCCAACAAATTGGACACTCTGGAAGAAATAGACACATTCCTAGAAACATCCAATCTCCCAAGGCTGAATTGAGAAGAAACAGAAAATCTGAACTGACCAATCGCCACCAATGAAATAGAATCAATAGTCATTAACCTCCCCCAAAACAAAAGCCCTAGTAGCTTTATAGGTGAATTTCATTAAACATTCAAAGAAAAATTAACACCTATTCTTCTCAAACTATTTCAAAAAATTCAGGAAGAAAGAAGGATCCCTAACTCCTTTTATGAGGCCACCATTACTTTGATTCAAAAACCAGACAAAAACATTACAAAAAAAGAAAACTAGAGGCCGATATCTCTTATAAACATTGATGTAAAAATCCTCAACAAAATATTAGCAAACCAAATTCAGCAACACATTAAAAATATCATACACCAAGTTCTAGCTGGATTTATTCCTGGGATGCAAGCTTGGTACATTATCTGCAAATCAATTAATGTGATACACCGCATTAACAAATCAAAAGGTAAAAACCATATGATCACATCAATAGATGCAGAAAAATCGTTCAACAAAATCCAGCATCCATTTATGATAAAAATCTCAACAAAGTGGGAATTGGGTGTCAGAGCCAGCCGACGAAGTAATTGAGGGTACCTGAAAGGGGTAGCATGGACTGAGGAAAAGAAAGAAGACAGACAGAAG
Source organism: Pteropus vampyrus (assembly GCF_000151845.1). Lineage (NCBI taxonomy): Eukaryota > Metazoa > Chordata > Mammalia > Chiroptera > Pteropodidae > Pteropus > Pteropus vampyrus. Next base: position 875,727 of record NW_011888942.1, read on the forward strand.
TGCAGGAGGGATCACAGATTCAAGCTGTGTACCTGAGTTTATTTAAAACACACTACTTATAGCATCGCAATGAGAAAACAGCAGTCAAGACCCAAGGTCAGCCAAATTACTCATCCTGCAAAACAATGAAGTTCTCACAACTCGGAACTCTCTGCTTTGCTATCAAGCTCCCTTCTTGGAAAACACTGAGTGCTTAAAATAGTTTAGTGCCACTTATCTCAGAGCTCGTCAAGTTAGCTCGGCTCCCAACAATTGGAGAAACATACCTCAACATAATAAAGGCCATATATGACAAAGCTACAGCTAACATCATACTCAATGAGGAAAAGCTAAAAGAGTTTTCCTTAAGATAGGAACACGACTAGGATGCCAACTTTCACCACTCCTCTTCAGCATTGTATTGGAAATTTTAGCCGCAGCAATAAGACAAGAAAGAGAAATAAAAGGCATTCGAATTGGGAAGGAAGAAGTAAAACTCTCGTTATTTGCTGATGACATGATACTACATATAGAGAACCTTAAAGATTCCACCCAAAAACTGTTAGAACTGATCAATGAATTCAATAAAGTAGCAGGTTACAAAACAAATATTCAGAATTCAGTGACACATTTACATACCAATGATGAACTTTTGGAAAGAGAAATTAAGAAAACAATCCCATTTATAATTGCACCGAAAACTATAAAATACCTGGGAATCAAATTAACAAAGGAAGTAAAAGACGTGTTCTCAGAAAATTATGTCATTGAAAAAAATAATTGAAGAAGATACAAATAAATGGAAGAATATACTGTGTATATGGGTGGGCAGAATCAACATCATTAAAATGGCCATACTATCCAAAGCAATCTATAGATTCGATGCAATCTCTATCAAAACACTAATGGCATTTTTCAGAGAACCGAAACAAATAATCCTAAAATTTATATGAAACCATCAAAGCTCCTGAATAGCCATGACAATCTTGAGAAAGAAGAACAAAATTAGAGGTATCACACTACCTGATATCAAACTATAATATAAGGCTACAGTAATCAAAACAGCATGGTACTGGCATAAAAACAGATATATTGATCAATGAAACAGAATTGAGAGTCCAGAAATAAATCCATGCCTATACGCTCACTTAATATACAACAAAGTAGGTAAGAATATACCATGGGGTAAAAACAGTCTCTTCAATAAATGATATTGGGAAAATTGGACAGATACATGCAAAAAAACAAAAAACAAAAAACAAAAAACAAAAAAAAAAACCTGGACCATCTTCTTATACCATATACAAGAATAGACTCAAAATAGATTGAAGATTTAAATGTAAGACCCAAAATCATAAAACTTCTAGAAAAAATGTAGGCAGTAAACTCTCTGATATTGCTAACAGTAATTTCTTTTCTGATATATCTCTTCGGGTAAGGGAAACAAAAGAAAAAATAAACAAATGAGACTAAATCAAACTAAAAAGTTTTTGTACAGCAAAGGAAACCATCAACAAAACACAAAGACAAATGGCTGGTTGGGAGAATATATTCGCTAATAATATATCTGATAAGAGGTTAACATCCAAAATATATAAAGAATTCATTCAGCTCAACAATGAAAAAACAAACAGTCCAATTAAAAAATGCGCAGAAGACCTAAACAGATACTTCTCTAAAGAGGAAATACAGATGGCCAATAGATATATGAAAAGATGCTCAAGGTCACACATCATCATAGAAATGCAAATTGAAACCACAATGAGATATCACCTGACACCTGTCAGCAAGGCTATCATCAATAAATCAAAGAACAACAAGTGTTTGTGAGAATGTGGCAAAAAGGGAACCCTCATCACACATTGTCAGTGTGATTGCAAATTGGTACAGCTGCTATGGAAAACAGTCTGGAGGTTTCTCAAAAAATTAAAAATGCATATACTTTTTGACCCAGCAATTGCACTTCTGGGTATTTATCCAAAGAAAACCAAAACAATAATTCGTAAAGATCTATGCACCCCAATATTTATGGCAGCACAATTTACAATAGCCAGGGTATGGAAGCAACCTAAATGCCTATCAACAGACGCTTGGATAAAGAAGTTATGGTTCATATATACAAAGGAATATGACTCAGTCATTAAAAAAAAATCCTACCATTTACAATGACATGGATGGACCTAGAGGTTATTATACTGAGTGAAATAAGTCAGATAGAGAAAGATAAATACCATATGGTTTCACTGATATGAGGAATCTAAGGAACAAAAAACAAACTAATCAAAAACAGACTCACAAATATAGAGGACAATTTGGTGACAGAGGGAAAAGGGGTTCAGGGGGCCGGGAAAATGGTGTGAAGGGTTAAAGAAGTACAAATTAGTAGTTGATAAATGTTCATGGGCATGGGAGCACAGCATAGGGGTTTCAGTTAGCATTAATGTATTAGCCAGGTGGAAAACCAGAGGAGAGAAGGAGCAATTAGGGTGATTGTTTTATAAACTATATAAATGCCTAAACAATACTGTATGCTTGAAACTAATAAAATAAAATTTTTAAAAAAGAGTTATAGTGATCAGTTGACTTTAGTAAAATAATATATATATGTATAGTTAACCAGACACTACTTGACTTAGTCTCTTTTTTCAGGATGGTCTTTTTGTATTATCTTCTACAGTAACTTCGAGAATAATGACCCTTTAAAGAAGTAAGTTAAAAGAATTCTACTTTGTTCAAATAAAACTCACATCTTCTAAAACACTTTTTAAAAGAGTATTGAATGTGGAGATATTTAAACTATAACTTCTACCAAAGAAAAAGAAAAAAAAATATTTTTTGCCTCTTGAGATGGTTTCAAGTCATTTTACTCATAAAGCCAGCAGGAGCTTCTGGAAGCTCTACCTATGATCTACAATTTAGTCTCTAGCTTTTTTGAAACAATAAAACAATCACATTTAAGAAGTCTTATCTCATTGGGCTTTCCTTTGCTATGACAATTTCTCAGACTTTCCTTGTTTTTGATCACTTTGATAATTTTGAGTCTCCCTGTTCAGATATTTTGTAGAATATCCCTTCATTGGGATATGTTTAAGGCTTTTTGTTGATGAGACAATGGTTATTTGTTTTTGGAAAGAAGACCACCAAGGTAAAATGCCTTTCCCATCACACTGTATCACACATAATTTATCACTGTTGATATTAACCTTGATTACCTAGCTGATGTAGACTTTTCCATTTCTTCACTGCAGGATTACTTCCACCTCCCACTCCCACTCTTTCTATACTATACTCT
>NW_011888942.1:880262-880621 GCF_000151845.1 Pteropus vampyrus
ATTAACCTTGATTACCTAGCTGATGTAGACTTTTCCATTTCTTCACTGCAGGATTACTTCCACCTCCCACTCCCACTCTTTCTATACTATACTCTTTGAAATGAGGTCACTATGTATACCCATGTTTAAGAATTAGGGAGTTAAGCTTCACATTTTGAGGGTGAAATATCTACATAAATTATTTGGAAATCATTTGAAAGAAAAAATTCATCTATTCTCCACCTATTTATATATTTATTGAAGTATTTATTACCAATAGAAATAATAAAAAAATATACTTTTAGTTAAAATTAAACAATACTCTAATATTTTATTGCTAAAATTTTAACTTTAGCCATTGAGAGCTCTTTCAGTATGCC
>NW_011888942.1:880671-882591 GCF_000151845.1 Pteropus vampyrus
ATAAAAAAATATACTTTTAGTTAAAATTAAACAATACTCTAATATTTTATTGCTAAAATTTTAACTTTAGCCATTGAGAGCTCTTTTTCAGTATGCCGTGTTTCTTTGACATACCTCAATATTTATAGAATTATTTTCCATTGTGGATATTTTTTCTCTATCTATTATTTTATTGATAATTATTTATATTTTTACATATTGTTATTCTGTGCTTAAACTTCTTTAAATCATATTTCAAATAAGGTCTACTACTTTTACTATTTATTGCTTTTATCTTGTAGTCCTAGTTAATTTCTAAAAATATTTAAACTTTATTTTATTATGATAAGGAGATAATATGACATCTGAACTTTTACCAAAATTTTAAGTGCACAATACACTATTATTAATTATAGGGACAATATTACACTGCAGAGCTCCAGAACTTATTTATCTTGCATACCTTAGATTTTATGCATGTTGGTTAGCAACTCACAATTTCTCCTCTTGCCAGTCTCTATTTCATTGGTTTATATGTCTGTTTTTATGTCAGTACCATACTGTCTTAATTACTGTCACTTTGTAATATGTTTTGAAATCAGAATTTGTAATTCCTCCAGCTTTCTACTTCTTTCTGAAGTTCATTTTGGCTATTTGAGATCCTTTGTGGTTCCATATAAATTTTAGTATTTTTTTCTATTTCTGTAAAACATTAAGGGAATTTACTATTATGAAATTTTAAAAAAAGAATTTCTTTACTTTCTGGCAGTATATAAGGTTCCAGGCCTATTGGTATAATTTAAGTCCCTTTCTTAGAATTGGTCATTTCACCAAGGAACCTTGGTTTTTAAAATAGGAATATGATATTAGTAACCAAGATCTCAGTGATGGGTGTGCTTGTTCTACTGAGATGATCTTGCTCCTAGGTCTTCCCACTAACAGCAGGGAAATACAGGTGTGTTTGAACTAACCTGTATATACATTTTATCTATAATTATTTCTATGTGTAATTATTAAGCTAAACGTGCGTTATCTTCAGCTCTTTACCCTTAAATAATTCTAGCTTCTTCTCTTTGTTCATCTGTAACCTCCCACTTCAATGATGAGAAACCTGGCTCCTACTATCTGCTATTTAGTTCTTTGATTTTTAAATGCCAATATATATATATGAAATCAGACAGCAGAATTATTAATCTGTACCCCTATGGGAAAAAGTTATCGACTGAAGTACAGTGCTGATATGCTGTTTATATTTCCTTTAGTCCTATAGACTCTACTCATTCTCAAGGTTACTTAGTACCTTTTTCTCTACCATCTACGGTGAAGTTCTTTCATAGATTTATAATACAGTCAGATTGTTTTGTCACATTATACACTCTATCCTAGGATTCTCCCAATCTCTTAACAATTTTTAATTTGCATACAGTAAGCTTACATTTTATGCTCTAAAATTCTATGGGTTTTGAAAAATACAGCGTCACACAACCACCATTGCAATATCAGCAGAAAAGTCTCATTGCCCTGAAATATTCCTTGTTCTTTGTTTATTCAAACATCCTCCCTCTCTTCAAGCCCCTGGCAAAAACTAAATATATTTTATGTTTCTATGTATTTTTTTTCTTTTTTCTGAATGTCATATAAATAGAATCATACATTTTATGACCTTTTTATATTGACTTCTTTCAATTAGCAAAATACATTAAAATATCATCTAGGTTTTTTCATCTAGCTCATTTCTTTTTCTGTGAGACTTTATGTTTTTAGAGCAGTTTTAGGTTCAGGGAAAAACTGAGGGAAAGGTACAGAGATATTCCTTATATGTCTACCTGCACACAAGTATAGTCTACCCTATTATCAACAACATTCACCAGTATGGTACTTTATGATTTTTAAATTATTATTATGTTGTTGTTGTTGTTGTTGTTATTAATTTTACCAAAC
>NW_011888942.1:882641-885604 GCF_000151845.1 Pteropus vampyrus
AGCTGGAATTGGTATTTCCTTTCCCCCAGGTCAGTTAGGCTCTGATAATACCGCAATAGATTAGGCGCTGGTTAACTAGTTTCCCTTGAGGGTAAGCTTAGAGTACAGAGTACCTAACTGCATGCTGTCTTCTAGAAACACATCTCAGCTACAAGCACAAATGTAGACTGAAAGTGAAAGGGTGAAAAATGATACTCCAAGCAAATGACAGCCAGAAAAAGTGGGTATAATTGTACTTATATCTGACTTATATCAAAATAGATTTTGAAATAGAAAAGGTAACAAGAGACAAATATGGATATATTATAAGGACAAGTGGAGAATACATCAAGAAGACATAACATTTATCAATATATATGCATCCAATCTGAAAGCACCAAAATATATAAAGCAACTACTAACAGAACTAAAGCGTGAAACTAACAAAAACACAATTATAGTAGGGGACCTAAATGCCAATTGACAGCTATAGATAGATTATCCCCACAGAAAATCAATAAGAAAATTACCTTAAATGACACATTAGAGTAAATGGACATAATCGATATTTTTATAATCTTGCATTCCAGAACACCAGATAATACATTCTTTTCTAGTGCACATGAATAGACCATATGTTGAATAGACCGTATGTTGAATAGATCGTATGTTGGGAAACAAAACTAGTCATACTAAATTTAAGAAGATTGAAATCATACCAAGCATATTCTCTGACCAAAATGGTATCAAATTGGAAATCAACTGCAAAAAGAAAGCAAGAAAACTCACAATATGTGAAGATTAAAGAACATGATATTAAACAACTAGGTCAAATAAAACAAAATAAAAGAGAGATCAAAAGATACATAGAGACAAACGAGAATGATGATATGACATATCAAAATATTTAGGATACAGAAAAAGTGATAATAAGAGGGAAGTTTATATCATTACAGGCCTATCAAGAAATAAGAAAAATCCCAAATAAACCACCTAACATCTCACTTTAATGTACTAGAACATGAAAAACAAATGAAGCCAAAAGTCAGCAGAAAGAAGGAAATTTAAAAATCAGAGCAGAATTAAGTGAAATTGAGAACAAAAAGACAATAGAAAAAAAAATAATGTGACTAAGAGCTGGTTCTTTGAAAAGATTAATACATCTCTGGCTAGACTTACTAAATTAAAAAGAGAAAAGCCTCAAATAAACAAAATCAGAAACGAAAGAGGAGAAGTTGCAACAGATATCACAGAAATACAAAGGACTAAATAAAGATACTATAAAATATTATATACTAACAAATTCAATAACCTAGAAATTGACAAGTTCTTAGAAATACATAACCTATCCTACACTAAATCATGAAGAACTGGAAAATCTAAATAGACTGATCAACAGTTAAGGGAACTGAAACTATTATCAAAAATCTCCCCGAAAGTAAAAGTCCAGAACCAAGTGTCTTCACTAGTGAATTCTAACAAATGTTTAGAGATTAAATACCTATGTTTCTTTTTAAAGATTAATGAAAAGACAATACTTCATAACTCACTTTCTGAGGCCAACATTACCCTGATACCAAAACCTGGCAAGGATAACACATGCACAAAATAATTACAGACCATTATCTCTGATGAACACAAATGCAAAAATCCTAAGCAAAATACTAACAAATCAAATACAACAATACATTAAAAACAAAATACATCAGAATTAAGTGGAGTTCATTCCAAGGGTACCAGGATGGTTCAACAGACACAAATTGATCAATGTGATATGCCATATTAACAAAATAAAGTCTAAAAATCATATCATTGTATCTATAAATACAGAGGAAGCATTTGATAAGGTACAGCATCCATTTATATTTAAAATAGTCAATAAAATGTTTATAGAAGGAGAATACCTCAATGTAATTATCCATATATGACAAACTCTAAGCTAATATCATACTAAATGGCAAAAACAAAAACAAAAAACTAAAACAAAAAAACTAAAAGCTCTTCTTTTGAGATCAGGAAGCAGACCGTAACACAAGAGCTCCAGGTCTGGAACTTGCGCCTGGGTTTGGATATTCTAGAATGAGCACCAGGAGGACCAGAGGGATGAGAAATGCCATTTATTACTCACAAGTCAAGGAAGCTTCAGCAGCGGCCAATCAAAATTTCAGGAGTAAAGCTGCTGACCAAGAGCAAGCAGTGTTTTTTTTTATACACACAAGCAGGGAAAGGGGTTATCTCATTGGGGGATCAGTAGCCTTTTCAGATGTATGAGAGCAAGATGTGCTGCTTGGTTACAGAAGTAGATAATGTCCATGGGAGCAACAAAAAATGTCTTTGGGAATACATATTGCTGAAAGCTCTTTGTGTACTGCTTTCCTTGATTGCTGGCTGGGCAGCTATCAGTCTTTTGAGTATGTGAAGGGGTTATGTTCTGAGTTAACTCTACAAAGCCAAAGATGTTCACTCTCACCACTGTTATTTTACATGATTCTAGAAGTTCTAGCCAGAGTAATCCAGAGCAATCAGGCCAAAAAAAAAAAGAAAGAAAGAAATGGCACTCTAATTGTCACTTTTGCAGATGACATGATTCTTTATATAGAAAACCTGAAAGATTAAAAAAAAAAAACTATTAGAAACAATAAACAAATGAAGTCTGGATAAAAATTATCATACAAAATCCATGTATTTTTATACACTAACAACAAAATTTAAGAAAAAAGAAATGAAAAACAAAAACAATTCCATTTGCAGTTACAACAAAGAATGAAATACCTAGGAATGAAATCAACAAAAGATGTAAAGGACATATGCATTGAAAACGCTAAGATATTATTTTTTAAAAAAACTGAAGAAGACAAAGAAATGGAAAAATTCTGGGCTTATAAATTAAACTAGGCAGCATTGTAAAAAATACCATATTACCCAAAGAAATATACAGATTTAATGCAATCTCCATCAACATTCCAATGGCATTTAAAAAAAAA
>NW_011888942.1:885654-887904 GCF_000151845.1 Pteropus vampyrus
TAATCTACTAGAGGACATCTTAGTTTCTTACCAGTTTTGGTAATTATGAATAAAGCTGCTATAAACATTCTTCTGTAGATTTTTGTGGGGACATAAATTTTCAACTCCTTTGATAAAATACCAAGGAGTGTGATTGCTAGATTATATGGTAAAAAGTATGTTGAGTTTTGTAAGAATCCATCAACTGTCTTCCAAAGTGGCTGTACCATTTTTCATTTCCACCAGGAATGAATGAGAGTCTCTTTTGCTCTTCATCTATGTTAGTATTTGCTGTTGCCAATGTTGTAGACTCTGACAATTTAAGTAGGTTTGTAGCAGTAGCTGATTGATGTTTTAATTTACATTTCCCTGATGACATATAATGTGAAGCATATTTTCATATGCTTATTTACTACCTGTAAATCTTCTTGGGTGAGGTATATGTTCGGATCTTTGGACTATTTATTAATCAGGTTGTTTGTTTTCTAAGTTTTAAGAGTATTTTGTTTTTATGTATTTTGGATAATTGTCCTTTATCAAATGTGTCTTCCAGATGTAGAGTTTTCTTCCAGTCAGTGTCTTATCTTATTTTCTTGGCATTATCATTTTTTTTATTATGTACATTCAATGCTATAAATTTCCATGTAAGCACTATTTTCTCTGCATTCCACAAATTTTAATAAATTGTATTTTCATTTTCATTTAGATTAAAATATTTAAAAAATTTTATTGGGATGATATTGATTAAGATTATGTTTCATAAGTATAATTCAATAATATGTCATATGTATATTGCATTGTTTGTTAACCACCCAAAATTAAATTTCCTTCCATCATCATATATTTGACCCCCTTTACTCGTATCTCCCTCCCCTCCTTCCCTTCTTCCCTCTGGTAACCACTAAACTGCTGTCCATCTCCAAGTCTCTGTTTGTCTTATTTGTTTGTTGCTTTCCATTTTATATCCCACATATGAGTGAAATAATGTAGTTCTCAACTTTTTCTGTCTAGCTTATTTTGCTTCGCATGATAATCTGAAGATCCATCCATGTCAGCACAAATGGCAGTATTTCATTTTTTTTTTTCTCATGGCTGACTATTATTCCGTTATATATTTAAACTGATTTTGTGATTTCTTTTTGACCCATTTGTTATTTACAAGTATGTTATTTATTCTGACTTATGTTATTTTTCTTCTCTAAACAAGTTCTTTTAACATTCTTTACTTGGGAAGTCTACTGGTAACATTCAATTTTTGTCTGAGAATATCTGTATTTTTTTGGAATTTTCCAATTAGCTTTCTGTTATTGATTTCTATTTAATTCGATTGTGGTCTGAATGAAAATATTGTATGATTTACCTTTATTTAAATTAAAGTGTGTTTTATGGCCCAGACTAAGATCTATTTTTGTGAATATTCTTTGAGAGGTTGAGAAGCATGTGTGTTCTGCTTTTGTTAGATAAAGTTGTCTATGGATGTCAATTACATAGGGTTGGTTAATCATGTTATTGAGTTTAGCTATGCTCTAACTGATTTTCTGCCTGTTGGATATGTCCATTTCTGACAGACGAATGTTGAACTATGTAGTAGATTAATCTATTACTCTTTGAAATTTTATTGATTTTTGCCTAACATAGTATGATGTTGTTATTAAGTGCACACACATTGAGAATTATGTCTTCTTGGGGGATTGACCCATTATTATTAAGCAATGCCCTTCTTTATCATTGTTAATTTTCTTTGCTTTGAAATTAATATTAGATCCTCTTACTCTATTTTGATTAATGTTACCATAACATTTACTTTTAATGTATGGTGTATTTATATTTAAAGTGAGTTTTGGTAGAAAACATATAGTCGGGTCTTATTTTTTAATTGAGTCTGATTTACTCTCTTTTAATTGGTATATTTTGATTATTGACATTAAAAATGATTATTGATGTAGTTGAATTAGTATCTACCATATTTATCACTGTTTTTTATTTGTTACCCTTCTTTGTTCCTATTTTTGTCTTCCACTCTTTGCTTCTTGTGGTTTTAACTGAACATTTTAAGTAATTTGATTTTACTTCTCTTTTCTTAGCATATGTTTTATTTTTATTTAACTTTTTTTAGTAGTTGCCCTAGAGTTTGCAATATACATTTATGGCTAATCCAACTCTACTCTCAAATAATAGTATACTACTTCATGGATATTTTAGAAACTTAAAAAAACAAAGTAATCCTAATTCCTCCCTCCAACCCCTCATTTAATTGTCACCATTTATTTT
>NW_011888942.1:893739-894744 GCF_000151845.1 Pteropus vampyrus
TGAAGAAGACAAAGAAATGGAAAAATTCTGGGCTTATAAATTAAACTAGGCAGCATTGTAAAAAATACCATATTACCCAAAGAAATATACAGATTTAATGCAATCTCCATCAACATTCCAATGGCATTTAAAAAAAAAAAAGATTAAAAAAAATCATCAGATTTATATAGAACCACAAAATACCCTAAATAGTCAAAGCAATCCTGAGAAAAAAGAACAACGCCAGAGGTATCACACATCCTGACTTGAAATTATACTACAAAGTGACAATAATCAAAATGGCACAGTATTGGCAGAAAAACAATAAAACAGAATTGAGAGCCCAGAAATAAAACCACATATGCATATGAGCAAATAATTTTTCACAAATGAGCCAAAAACATACAATGAAAAAAAGAAAGCTTTTTCAATAAATGGTACTGAAAAAATTGGAAAACTACATGTGAAAGAATGAGACTAGACTGCTGTCACCATACACCAAAATTTACTCAAAATAGATCAAATACCTAAATATAAGACCTGAAAATATACATATAATAACAGATTCTAAACGTATGGACCTTGTTCTTAGGATTTTAAGAATTTGACTGCAAGGGTAAGGGAAATAAAAGCAAAAATTAATTAATGAGATTATATCAAACTAAAAAGCTTCTGTGAAAAACAAAAACAAACATCAACAAAACAAAAAGGCACTCATCAGAATAGGAGAAGATATTTGCAAACAATACCTCTGATAAGGGATTAATATTCGAAATATATAAAGAACTCATACAATTTACCAAGAAAAAAGCAAACAATCCAGTTAAAAAATGGCCAGAGGACCTGAATAGACACTTCTCCCAAGAAGACATACAATTGGCCAACAGACAAGAAAAGATGCTCAACTTCACTATTAGGAAAATGCAAATTGAAACCACAATGAGCTACAACTTCACATCTACTGGAATGGCTATTATCAACAAGGGAAGTAATAACAAGCACTGGAGAGATTGTGGGGGAAAACAA
>NW_011888942.1:894794-897023 GCF_000151845.1 Pteropus vampyrus
AGACACTTCTCCCAAGAAGACATACAATTGGCCAACAGACAAGAAAAGATGCTCAACTTCACTATTAGGAAAATGCAAATTGAAACCACAATGAGCTACAACTTCACATCTACTGGAATGGCTATTATCAACAAGAGAAGTAATAACAAGCACTGGAGAGATTGTGGGGGAAAACAAACCCTCATACATTGCTAATGGAAAAGTAAATTGGTACAGGAAAATGCTATGGAAAATATTATAGAGGTTCCTCAAAAAAAAAACCGGATGACTAGAATTACCATGTGACCCAGCAATCCCTCTTCTGGATATCTACCCTCCAAATTTAAAAACCTTTAATTGTAAAGATATATGTATCTCTATGTTCATCGCAGCATTATCCACACTGGCTAAGACATGGAAGCAACTGAAGTGTCCTTTGATAGATGAATGGATAAAGAAGATGTGGTGCATATATACAATGGAATATTACTTGGTCATAAGAAAAGATGAAATCTGCCATTTGTGACAACATGGACGGATCCTGATAATATCGTGCTAAGCGAAATAAGTTTAACTGAAAGAGTTGAGAAATATGTGGTATATAAAACAGAAAGCAACAAATAACCAAACAAATTAAGTAAGCAAATAAAAGCTCATAGACACACACAACAGTATGGTGGTTATAAGAAGGAAAGGGCGATCGGGGAAGGTATAAGAGGGTAAAGTTTGTCAAACATATGGTAACAAATGGAGACTTGACTTTGGGTGGTGAACACACAATGCAATACCAATGATGTATTCTAGAACTGTACACTCAAAACGTGTATAATCTTATTATCCAATGTCACCCCAATACATTTAATAAGATTTTTTTGAAAAAAGAACAGAATACTCTTTCACTATTTCAAATGTCCCCCCCACCGCCCCCGCCCCGCGCCCACTCTGTGCCAGAAGCATAAGTGGATTTGTTTCTAGTATTTACCATGAGAACTTGGTTGAGCTATTGGAGGTAAATCCTACAAAATTGTAGGTGCCCTCTTATGGCTGGGTTTCCCTAGAATTTTTAACTTAGATTTGTTCACTTTCAGCTTCCAGCAATTTATCATTTAGGGTTCAGAGTTTTCTACTCAAGCACTGGCTCCTGTCCAGTTCTTGCTCAGGAGTCTCTATTCTGGGGTAAACCGTGCCTCCTATATTTGCCTGTCTTGGGGTAAGTGGTTTCCCTGGTGTTCTCACTCTTTTCAATCCAAAAAGAGTTGATTTTCACTCTGTCCAAGCTTTTACTTGTTAGGACACAGTGGCAACTTCCAAGCTCCTACATGCAGAACCAGAAACTGGAAGTCTGCTTGTTTCTATTTTATTGCAAAACAATATTCCATTGTAAAGTTGGATCACAGTTTATCTGTTCACTTATTGAAGGATATTTGGTTATTTCCAGTTTTTGGTGATTATGAATAAAGCTTCTGTGAATACTGCATGCAGGTTTCTGCAGATACATACACTTTCAAATAAATTGTACAAATTTCTAAGACTGTAAGTGCTGGATAGCATGGTAAGACTTTGATTAGTTTTGTAAGAACATTCAAAACTGTCTTCTAGGAAACTATACTATCATACATTCACAGTATCAATAATTGAGAGATTTTTGTTTAATATCCTCTCCAAGAATGGCTTATTATCAGTATGGGGGGAGGGGGGTAGCTATTCTAATAAGTATATAGTGGTACTTCATTGTTTCAATTTTCATAATATTTTATGCATTGAAATACAAATCATTTACTTTCTGACATGATTCTGTATGTTTTCTCTTTTTACTCCATTAATAAATTTTGGAAGAAAGTGATTGGAACAGAAACCAATATATTTCCCTGTCCTTAGTTTAGGCTATACTAGCACTGGGTATACATTTCTATTTCTATATTCAATAATACTGAGAAACCATATTAGCTATTTTTTCAGGACATATTTATTCCCAAAAATTAAACTATAAATTAACTAAAATTGTTATCTTTTAAAAAGCAACTTATTACTTATTACTTATTAAGACTCACTACTGGACCCTTATTTTCTTGTTTTCACCAACACAAAGTTTTTATGTCATAAACTCTTTCCAATTTCAACAGGTACTCCTTCCTACAATGCACATCTCAAACTGATTCAATCCAGAGTCTCCGACCTTCCCATGGTAAGTGCAGCAGCTCTATAAGCAGAATTTTTCTCTCCTTGTGAGGAATGGCTTTTGCTCCCGCT
>NW_011888942.1:897073-899739 GCF_000151845.1 Pteropus vampyrus
GTCCTGGTCTGACATTAATTTGGGGAAATTTTTAGTCATTATTGTTTCGGATATTTTTTTCTGTTTATTTCTTGCTTTATTTTCCTTCCAGTATTCCTACTACATGTATGTTACACCTTTTCATAGTTGTCCCATAGGCCTTGGATATTCTGTTCTGATTTTTTCAGTCTTTGTTCTCTGTGCTTTTCAGATTTTGACATGTATGTTAATATATCCTCTACCTCAGAGATTCTTTCCTCAGCCATGTCAAGTCTGCTAATAAGATCATCAAAGACATTATTTATGTTAACAGTGCTTTTGTTTGTTCATTTGTTTATCTCTAACATTTCTTTCTTAGGATTTCTATCTCTCTGCTTACCTTGCCCATCTGTTTTTTCATGCTGTCTACTTTGTACACTAGAGCCCTTAGCATATTAAATCATAATTATTTTAAATTCTCAGTCTGATAATTCCAACATTCCTGTCATATTTGATCCTGACATTTGCAATGTCTCTTCAAATTTTATTTTATGCCTTTGGTGTGCCTTGTAATATTTTTTCTTGATAGCAGGAATTATGTACAGTATAAAATGAACAGACATAAATAGATCTTTGTTAATGTAGTGGTCAGATGTGTAGAGAAAGGAAGCATTATATAGTTCTACGATTAGGTCTCAGTCCTGTAGGGAGCCTATGCCTCTGGACTATGAACTACAAAAATATCTCTAAGCTTTCTCTACCCCCTTAGGAGGAACAAAATTTCTAGAATAAGCTGGAATTGGTATTTCCTTTCCCCCAGGTCAGTTAGGCTCTGATAATACCGCAATAGATTAGGCGCTGGTTAACTAGTTTCCCTTGAGGGTAAGCTTAGAGTACAGAGTACCTAACTGCATGCTGTCTTCTAGAAACACATCTCAGCTACAAGCACAAATGTAGACTGAAAGTGAAAGGGTGAAAAATGATACTCCAAGCAAATGACAGCCAGAAAAAGTGGGTATAATTGTACTTATATCTGACTTATATCAAAATAGATTTTGAAATAGAAAAGGTAACAAGAGACAAATATGGATATATTATAAGGACAAGTGGAGAATACATCAAGAAGACATAACATTTATCAATATATATGCATCCAATCTGAAAGCACCAAAATATATAAAGCAACTACTAACAGAACTAAAGCGTGAAACTAACAAAAACACAATTATAGTAGGGGACCTAAATGCCAATTGACAGCTATAGATAGATTATCCCCACAGAAAATCAATAAGAAAATTACCTTAAATGACACATTAGAGTAAATGGACATAATCGATATTTTTATAATCTTGCATTCCAGAACACCAGATAATACATTCTTTTCTAGTGCACATGAATAGACCATATGTTGAATAGACCGTATGTTGAATAGATCGTATGTTGGGAAACAAAACTAGTCATACTAAATTTAAGAAGATTGAAATCATACCAAGCATATTCTCTGACCAAAATGGTATCAAATTGGAAATCAACTGCAAAAAGAAAGCAAGAAAACTCACAATATGTGAAGATTAAAGAACATGATATTAAACAACTAGGTCAAATAAAACAAAATAAAAGAGAGATCAAAAGATACATAGAGACAAACGAGAATGATGATATGACATATCAAAATATTTAGGATACAGAAAAAGTGATAATAAGAGGGAAGTTTATATCATTACAGGCCTATCAAGAAATAAGAAAAATCCCAAATAAACCACCTAACATCTCACTTTAATGTACTAGAACATGAAAAACAAATGAAGCCAAAAGTCAGCAGAAAGAAGGAAATTTAAAAATCAGAGCAGAATTAAGTGAAATTGAGAACAAAAAGACAATAGAAAAAAAAATAATGTGACTAAGAGCTGGTTCTTTGAAAAGATTAATACATCTCTGGCTAGACTTACTAAATTAAAAAGAGAAAAGCCTCAAATAAACAAAATCAGAAACGAAAGAGGAGAAGTTGCAACAGATATCACAGAAATACAAAGGACTAAATAAAGATACTATAAAATATTATATACTAACAAATTCAATAACCTAGAAATTGACAAGTTCTTAGAAATACATAACCTATCCTACACTAAATCATGAAGAACTGGAAAATCTAAATAGACTGATCAACAGTTAAGGGAACTGAAACTATTATCAAAAATCTCCCCGAAAGTAAAAGTCCAGAACCAAGTGTCTTCACTAGTGAATTCTAACAAATGTTTAGAGATTAAATACCTATGTTTCTTTTTAAAGATTAATGAAAAGACAATACTTCATAACTCACTTTCTGAGGCCAACATTACCCTGATACCAAAACCTGGCAAGGATAATACATGCACAAAATAATTACAGACCATTATCTCTGATGAACACAGATGCAAAAATCCTAAGCAAAATACTAACAAATCAAATACAACAATACATTAAAAACAAAATACATCAGAATTAAGTGGAGTTCATTCCAAGGGTACCAGGATGGTTCAACAGACACAAATTGATCAATGTGATATGCCATATTAACAAAATAAAGTCTAAAAATCATATCATTGTATCTATAAATACAGAGGAAGCATTTGATAAGGTACAGCATCCATTTATATTTAAAATAGTCAATAAAATGTTTATAGAAGGAGAATACCTCAATGTAATTATCCATATATGACAAACCCTAA
>NW_011888942.1:905544-909566 GCF_000151845.1 Pteropus vampyrus
GGAGCACTGAATGAAAGCCAATCAGAGAGGGCTCACCTGCCATGCCTCACTCTGTTTTCTTTGGTTCTCTGCCATCCAGAGTAATGCTGAGAGAAAGTTTGAGTTAGATTGGAGTAGAATCAGAGATAAAAAATAACAGCTGAAAACAAACAAAAAGGTGACATAATGACAATTTCTCCAGGGTTATTTTGGGGGGAACCAACTTCCATTATCCAGAAGCTGATTTTTAAAAAGGTGAATGAAGTTTTAGAGGAATGTGGATGAGGAACATAGAAATTTAATCCTACAGAAGATGGAGGAAGACTTGAAAAATGTGAAAGAGATAAGAGAAAATGTGACAGAGATATTGAGAATAACTGAAGCGATTCTCTCAAAAGCCTACCCTTAAATTAATCGAGAACAAAGGGCACAGGATTCCTAAAATTTACAAATTCGGATGTAGTTATGTCTTCTTTTGAGGGATATTAATTAAGGTGGGAGTAGACTATAAAAATCTAAATATGAGAACTAGGGGAAACATGGTGGAGTGAGAGTTGTCCCCAGATCTCTCCCCTAGAAACAACAATAAGCTGAACATTTAAAACTCAACAAAAAACACCCAAACTCCACAATAGCATGTCTGAGCATGTGATCTCCGCATAAGAGCTACCACAGGTCAGAATCCAAGGTGTCAGGCTGTGGACTTGGAGAAATAAAGAAGCTGCCTCTTGCAGCAGCAGGAGCTCCCTGTTGGAGGAGGGAGTGGAGAGAAGGTACGAAAGGTTACGTGAACAGCCCTGCCTAGGAAAGCTGTGAGCTCCTTGCAGCCAGCTGGCAGCAGGGACCAGCCATCAGGGCAGAAATCAGAGAAGTGGGATGGGATGGTAGAGAAAGAACAGTTATTTTTACTGACCGTGGTTGTAAAACCAAGGCTGAGATGCAGCCCCCAACCACCAACCCAGAGGGTCCTCGCCCATATTCTCCAAGACTGAATGATGCAGAGTCCCAGAGGAATCTGAGCAAACGCTACTGAAACTGTTGCTAACAATGACAGGAACTGAGACTGAGGGTAGTGAGCGTGATTAAACATCTATAAGAACATTAAAAGGCATTTTTAAGGCTTTATGTAAAGCAGGAATCCAAGAGGCTTAGAGGACAGCTGAGGAGAAAAATAAAAAAGGTAAAGAAAGATTCTGAGGGACATGTCATAATGGTAAAGGTAATCATGCATCAAGAAGAAATACCACGTTAATATCTATGCTCTCAATCAGGGGGACCCGAAATATGTAAAGCAATTACTAACAGAACTAAAGAGAGAAACAGACCAAAACTTTATTGTAGTAGGGGACCTAAATACCCCACTGTCAAATATAGACAGATCAAACAAACAGAAAATCAGTAAGAAAATAATATCCTTAAATGATACATTAGACCAAAAGGATATAATTGACATTTACAGAGCCTTCCATCCCAAAATAGCTGCTTATACATGCTTATGCACAAGGAACAGTTTCAAGAATCAACCACATACTGGGACAAAGAAATATCCTCAACAAATATAAAAGGGTTGAAATCATACCAACCATGTTTTCTGATCATAATGCTTTGAAACTAGAGATCAACTGCAAGAAGAAAGCAGGAAGAACCACAAATACATGGAGATTAAACAACATGCTACTGAAGAATAACTGGGTCAGAGAAGAAATAAAAAGATCAAGAGATACAGAGAAATGAATAATGATGATAGGACAACATGTCAAAACATTTGGGACACAGCAAAAGCAGTCATAAGAGGAAAATTCATATCATTACAGGTCTGTCTCCAAAAGCAAGAAGGATCCCAAATAAACAACCAGATGATTCATTTTTAAAAAACTAGAAAAGAACAAATGAAGCCTAAAGTCAGCAGAAGGAAAGAAAACATCAAAATTAGAGGAGAAATCAATGGAATTGAAAACATACAAACAAACAAAAAATAGAAAAAATAAATGCAACAAAGAGCTGATTCTTTGAGAAAGTTAATAAAATTGACAAATCCCTGGCTAGACTGACAAAAGAAAAAAAGAGAAAGTGTACAAATAAACAACATCAGAGATGAAAGAGGGAAAATTACAACAGACACTGCAGAAATACAAAGGATCATACTATGGATCATACTAAGAATACTATGCAAAAGTATATAACACCAAATTTAATAACCTAGAAGAAATGGACTAGTACTTAGAAAAATACAATCTTCATAGACTGAATCAAGAAAAACTGGAAAATCTAAATAGACCGATCAGCTGTATGAAAATTGAAACAATCATCAAAAATTTACCAAAAGTAAAAGTCCAGGACCAGATGCCTTCGCTAGTGAATTCTACCAAACATTCAAAGATTTAATATCTATTCCCCTCAAACTCTTCCAAAAAATTGAAGAGGAAGCGATACTTCCCAACTCTTTTTTATGAGACTAATAACACCCTGATACCAAAACCTGGTAAAGATAATACAAAAAAGAAAACTACAGACCGATATCTCTCATGAACACAGATGAAAAAATCCTAAATAAGATGCCAGTGAACCGAATACAGCAACATATTAAAAAGATTATACACCACAATCAAGTGAGCTTCATCCAAGAGGTGCAGGGATGGTTCAACATACACAAATCAATTAATGTGATACACCACATAAACAAATTAAAAGATAAGAATCATATGATCATATTCATAGATGCAGGAAAAGCCTTCGACAAGATAGAGCATCCATTTATGATCAAAACACTTAGCAAAATCAGTGTAGAAGGAAAGTTCCTTAACGTAATAAAGGCCATATATGACAAACCCTCAGCCAACATTATACTTAGTAGTGAAAAACTAAAAACCTTCTCTCTAAGATCAGGAACAAGGCAAGGCTGTCTACTATCACCACTGTTATTCAATATCACCACTGTTATTCAATATCACATTGGAAGTCCTAGCAAGTGTAATTGGAAGTATCTAGCAAGGCAAGAGAAAAATATAAAAGGCATTCAAGTAGGAAACAAAGAAGTCAAACTATCACTATTTGCGGATGACATGATTCTCTATATAGACAACCCTGAAGACACCACAAGAAAGCTTCCAGAAGCAATAAACAAATACAGTAAAGTTTCTGGATACAAAATCAACATTCAAAAATCCATAGTGTTCTTATACTCTAATAATGAAGTGTCAGAAAAAGAAGTGGAAAAAACAATTCCTTTTGCAATTGGATAAAATACATAGAAAAAAATCTAACGAAACATGTGAAGGACCTATATCATGGAAATTACAAGACCCTATTAGAAGAAATTGAAGAAGATACTAAGAAATGGAAAGATACTCCATGTTCTTAGATTGGAAGAATCAACATAGTTAAAATGACCTTATTACCTAAAGCATTATACAGATTTAACGCAATCCCCATCAAAAGCCCATCGGCATTTTTTAAACAATCATTAAATTTGTATGGAAGCACAAAAGACCTTGAATTGCCAAAGCCACCCTGAGAATAAAGAATGAATCTGGAGGCATCCCTCTGCCTGACTTCAAATTATACTACAAAAAGGCAGTAATAAAAAAGGCATGGTATTGGCAGAAAAACAGACACACAGGCCAGTGGAACAGAATCAAGAGTCCAGAAGTAAACCCATATTTATATGAGCAAATAATTTTTGACCAAAAAGCCAAAAACAAACGATGGAGAAAGGAAAGTCTCTTCAATAAATAATGCTGGGAAAACTGGAAAGCCACCTACAAAAGAAGGAAACTAGACTGTTGTCTATCACCACATACCAAAATTAACTCAAAATGAATTAAGAGCTTGAATATAAGACCTGAAACAATAAAATACATAGAAGAAAATGTAGAAACAAAATTATGGGCCTTAGACTTAAAGAGGATTTTATGAATTTGACCACAAAAGCAAGGAAAGTAAAAGCTAAAATAAATGAATGTGACTACATTAAATTAAAAAGCTTCTGCTCAGCAAAAGAAATCGTCATCGAGGTAAAGAGACAATCATCCAAATGGGAAAAT
>NW_011888942.1:909616-910814 GCF_000151845.1 Pteropus vampyrus
TAAAAAGCTTCTGCTCAGCAAAAGAAATCGTCATCGAGGTAAAGAGACAATCATCCAAATGGGAAAATATATTTGCAATCAACGCCTCCGATAAGGGCCTAATATCTAAACTACACAAAGAAGTCATACCACTCAATAACAACAACAAATAAAAACAAACAATCCAATCAAAAAATGGGCAGAGGATCTGAACAGACACTTTTCCCTAATGGACATACAAATGGCCAACAAGTATTTGAAAAGATGTTCAACATCACTAGCTATTAGAGAAATGCAAATCAAAACTACAATGAGATACCATCTCATACCTGTTAGAATAGCTATATTCAACAGGACTAGTAATAACCAATGTTGGTGAGAATGTGGAGAAAAAGGAATCCTCATACACTACCGGTAGGATTACAAATTGGTACAGCCATTAAGGAAGACAGTATGGAGGTTCCTCAAAAAAGTAAGAGTTGATCTACCATATGATCCAGCAATCTCTCTATTGGGTAGTTACCCCACAGACTTGAGAACCCATATCCGAAAAGATATTTGCATACTGATGTTCATAGCAGCATTATTTATAGTGGCCAGGACATGGAAGCAACCCAAGTGTCCTACGATAGACAATGGACTAAAGAAACTGTGGTACATATATACAATGGAATATTACTCAGCCATAAGAAGAGATGAAATACTGCCATTTGCGACAACATGGATGGACCTCAAGATAATCATGCTAAGCAAAATAAACCAGACAGAAAAAGTTGAAAATAACATGATATCACTTATATGTGGGATATAAACCTAAAAGCAACAAATGAACAGAACAAACAAACTCATGGACATGGGCTATAGACCAGTGGTTACCAGAGGGTAGGAAGTGGGGAATGAGGGAGAAGTAGACGGGGTAAAGGGTGTCAAACATAGAGGGGTAGAGGGAAGGTGAAGTGGGTAAAGAGGATCAAATATATGGTAGCTGAAGGAAACTGGACTTTGGGTGGTAAATGTGCGAGAGAATATACAGATATACAGATGCGATAGAGAGATTACTGGATTATATGTACACCTGAAAATTATATAATTGTAATAATCAATGTTACACCAATAAACTTAATTTTTAAAAAAATAAATAAATAAATAATAAACTGATCCAGTTCACATTCTGAAATCTTGTAAATAACCTCTTCTGTCTTCCCTTTCTTATACACTA
>NW_011888942.1:911609-913063 GCF_000151845.1 Pteropus vampyrus
TACAATGGAGTATTACTCAGCCATTTGTAACAACCTGGGTGGACTTCAAGATAATTATGTTAAGCGAAATAAACTAGACTGAAAGAGTTGAAAATATCATGATATCACTTATATGTGGGATATAAACCTAAAAGCAACAAATGAACAGAACAAACAAACTCATGGACATGGGCTATAGACCAGTGGTTACCGAAGGGTAGAGACTCATGGACATGGGCTATAGACCAGTAGTTACCAGAGGGTAGGAGGTGGGGAATGAGGGAGAAGTAGACGGGGTAAAGGATGTCAAACATAGAAGGGTAGAGGGAAGGTGAAGTGGGTAAAGAGGATCAAATATATGGTAGCTGAAGGAAACTGGACTTTGGGTGGTAAATGTGCGACAGAATATACAGATATACAGATACAATAGAGAGATTACTGGATTATATGTACACCTGAAAATTATATAATTGTAATAATCAATGTTACACCAATAAACTTAATTTTTTAAAAATAAATAAATAAATAATAAACTGATCCAGTTCACATTCTGAAATCTTATAAATAACCTCTTCTGTCTTCCCTTTCTTATACACTATCAAAACTCTTTCTAGGTGTGTTGCTTCTGACTGTGATAGAACTGATGACCCTGTCTTTGAATTTTCCATCATGTTTTTCTGGTAATCATTTGCATAGTCAATGGTCATCAGTGATATGTCTCAATGGGGATATAGATTTTTCAGGCTTTCAAGATTCGAAACATAATATCCAGTCTACCCCTTTGTTGACTAATATTAAAGCATGACGGCTATTCTGAACTCATTTCTAACTTTTGATTTCACTGAAATTCGATATCTATTAAATGTCTGGGAGAGAGGAAAAATACATGTGTAGACATTTTCTAAGACTATGTCTTCTAACCATTCCTCTAATGAGTACTGAAAGCTAATCTGGGATAAACCTATAACACTCCTGCCTTGAATTGATAATTGTCCTTATAGCAGGTTGACCTGATTTACTTTGAATTATCCACTGTTGTTAACTTATTGACTGAGACACTAGTTACTCATAAAACACAGCCCTTTGAAATTCATCATTTTATGGTTCATGATATTTTTTATCACATTACATTATTTTCTTTATGAGGATGAATATATGAAATAGAGCTCTGCCTCAGTTCCAGAATAAATGTCAATTCTCAAGAGTAATTTGCTTTTATTTTTATTTCATGGATTCAGAGTTGCATAGTTAAATTTATTTTTCCTTTTACTGTCTTCCACCAATGGTAAATAAAAAAGGTTTACTTTTTACTCTAAATTTTGTGCTATAAGCATACTCTTGATTTTACCTTACTTTCTGGCTTGAGTTTTACATTCTCTATTGTAATCAATGGTTTAATAACATGTATTTGGCTACATTGAATATATCTGTTTTACTTAACTGCTTCATAATATGCCATAGTATGACTCCGTGAA
>NW_011888942.1:913396-913788 GCF_000151845.1 Pteropus vampyrus
ATATATACATGTCTCTGTGTTTAGAGAAAATGCGTGTATAGATATGTGTGTGTGTGGATCTATATATATTATATATATAGGTATCATGCATTGGTTCTATATATGATATATATGTGTGTGTGTGTGTGTGTGTGTGTGTGTGTGTGTGTATAAATTTCTATATTGCTTTCTTAGTAGAATTGATGATTGGATAAAGATGTGGTACAATGGAATACTACTCAACCATAAGAAAAGTTGAAATATTGCCATTTGCAACAACATGGATAGATCTTGAAATTATCATGCTAAGTATAATAAGTCAGACAAAAAAAGTCAAGAACCATATGATATCATTTATATGTGAGATATGAAACCAAAAGCAACAAATGAACAAGACAAACAAACAAAAACTC
>NW_011888942.1:913838-919941 GCF_000151845.1 Pteropus vampyrus
GTCAGACAAAAAAAGTCAAGAACCATATGATATCATTTATATGTGAGATATGAAACCAAAAGCAACAAATGAACAAGACAAACAAACAAAAACTCACAGACCAGACAACAGTTTAGTAGTTATCAGAGGGAAAGCGAGGAGGAGAGAAGTAGATGAAGGTAAAAGTTATCAAATATATGGCGACAGAAGGAAGTTTAACTCTGGTGAACACACAATGTAATATACATATGATGTAGTATTAAATTACATGCTATATAATTTTATTAACCAATATCATTCAATAAATGTAATAAAAAATATAAATTAATTTTACTTTTTATATGCAGTTTGTTATATAATCCAAAGTCACATATATAATCCTATTTTATATTTTTTCTCTATAATGAATCAATATCCCAAAACTACCTGCTAAGGCATTCGTCATTTTCCTGTTAATGTGTAATATCAATTTCATTTTTTATTAAATTTTCATACTCACATATATTTGCTTCTAAAGTTTTAATTTTGTTCTATATGTCTATTTTCCTGTGTTTGTTCCATTTCAACACTATTTTATTGATATGGTGTTTCAATGTATCTTAATATCTGGTAAACAAGCATACTACTATTCTATCACTTATTTTTATTTTTTATTTTCTTTATAAGATTGACTTAGCTGTTTGTATTTCTTGATGTCTTGATAAAACTTGCTAGGTATATTTTACTAATGCTAAGGTTTATTTTAATTACTAATACAAATATCTGCTAGGTATGTTTTTTCAGTTCATCATTATTTATTACAGTGTAGCTTGTTTTTCAGTTTGTATTTTTTTCATACTTTATCCAGAATGGGTTTTCGCTTTTGCTCATTCTTTCTGTGCATATGTCAGCACTGGTGGCCCACTGCAGTGAAAGAAGCAATGATTGTCTCAGGGCATTGGAGAAGAGAAAGGCAAGGATAGGATCTATTTTTTTTTTTTAATTTTTATTGCTTCCCTTTGGCTGCTGTCTGCTCAGACTAAAGCTACTAACTCATCTCATATACTAGAGCTATACAGCATTCAGTCTTTTGAGAAGCTTTTCAAAGCTCCTCTCGCTGAGACTTATTGAGATATAACTGACATATAATGCTGTATATAATGCTGTATAAACCATGATACACTTATATATTTGATACACTTATATATTACAATTAGATTACCATTATATTATTAGCTAATGCTTCCTTCACATCACATAATTGTTATTTATTTTATGTGGTAAGAACATTTAAGATCTACTCTCTTAGCAGTTTTCAAGTATACAATACTGTTACTGTAATCAGAATGCCATGCATTAGCTCCCCAAAACTTATTCATCTTCTAACTGGAAATTTGTACTCCCTGACAAACATCTCTTCAATTCTTTCACCCCCCACCCCTAGCAATCACCATTCTCTATCTCTATGAGTTCAGCTCTTTTATATAGCATCTGTCCTTCTCTGTCTAATTCATTTCATTTAGCATAATGTCCTCAAGGTCCATCCATGTTATCGCAAATGACAGGATCTCCTTTCTCATGGCTAAGTAGTATTCCATTATATAGAAAAGAGATCTATACTCCTGTGTTTATTGCAGCATTATTTACAATAGTCAAATCTTTTGTGAAATGATTTTTATGCATTTTTTGTTTGTCTTTTTGTTTTGATTTGCTTCTTTTTGTTTTGTGTTGTTTGGTGTATTCCTGAAATCAATGTATATTTTTTTTAATTCTGTAGTTTGCTGTGATTGAAGTACTTAGGCTACCATTTCTTGCTTGTGGTGTCTTGTCAGGCTTCACCATTTTGTACCAGAAAAAAAAAAAAAAACTGAAGTGTTGTGATATTGACCTTCACCAGGCTTTATTTATTTGAACAGTTTATTTTTTAAATTTTATTTTTGTGTCTTCATATATAAATGATTGGTGTTTTCTCCCAAATGACATTTTTACATTTTCTGTTTATTAAAGAGGATCACATGATTTTAACTGTGTATTCTACTCATGTGTTCCATGTATAAATCCCATGTTTTCTTGTCTCACATTGTCAAACTGACAGAGAAAGTTCAGTAGTTCCATAAAGAAGGTAATGAAGCCTTAACACTAAAACTATGATTTCCAAGAGTTAAATCTTATTTAATATTCTTCCATCTATAAAGCAACATATTTCATGCCAAGGAAAGCTATAAGTAGTCAGAGGATCTCTTGTGTTTATATTACATTGTGTTTATATTGTAATTACTTGTGTTTATATTGTAATATCAATGAAACATCATGCCTAGATGGATTACTCTTCATCTTCTTATTCTTCTCACCGAAGATTCAGGGTTTAAAAAATATCTATATTTTGGACAAATAAACTACCCAGAGACACTTTTGTTACCAGGAAAAGAACAAAGAAATTTGATTGAAACATAGAACTTCTTTTTCTTGCTTATATGTCTATATAGCTGACATTTTGACAGATATTTAATTTTCATCTGCATATGGCAAATGAGTATGTTTCTCAGTGATTTTCAGAAGGAAGTTATATATAATGTGAAATTAATGTAGGTGGCATGTGAAAATACTGTTTTTATCTTGTAAAATCAGACAATCTTGTTTATATAATCATGTAGGTTTATAAAGCTTTACTTACAAATAGTTTGCTCTTACATGAAAGAAATGAGATCTTATCTAGACAATCTTGATTTTATAAAAAAATGTTAACAAGTAAAAATTGATAACGTGCATTCTTATAAAGATGTGATTTAGACTTTAGAGACTGAAAATATCTCAAGAAATATAATTGATCCCAGATAATACACATTCTATTCTATCTTACATCTTCCCATCATGGACTAATTAGTTTATTTAATAAATAAATATTTGTTAAAGTTTTATGCTTCTAAAATTTCTTATAGTCTTTTTCTTTAAATACTCTGCAATGATTGTTATTTTCCTTCTGTGTTTCTAATAAAGTACAGATATCTGTATATTATCAATTTAAGTTGTATATTTCAAAATGATTTATTTATTATTTTTTATTTATTCTTATGGTAATGCTATCAACTTAACTTGATAGGTAAGTAAACACTGTCACTTGTCTATGGAGTAAAGAGTCAGTCAATTATACAATGATAAAAGCAAAAGTATAGCTACAGCAGAATTTTACCACAGACTATCTCTGATAGCCCGTATTGGGACTCACAGAGATATTAGAATGTACAGTAAATGTCAGCTTGGGGTGAGGGCTGGTGGAGTCTATGGACTTTATGTCTAACTTCAATGTGAAGTTGGCTTCTAAAAATTAATAGAGCAATAAGAGTATCAAAGTTAGCTAAGACATGTAGAAATATTGATCTAAAAGTACAAAGTAGAAGTTATATAGATCGTAGAGGAAAAAAAAAGATATAGAGGTTTCATCAGTAGTAGGCATGAAGATTTCCATAAAAGATAGTTATTTTGAAGGATTAGTAGAATATTGGCAAATGGTATAGAAAGAAGAAAATATAGTGGTGGATGTTGTAATTGCCTCCCCAACATCTGTTTAAACCCAGGTGATTATTAGTCTAATCCAATCATGATTTTCAATGTCCCTTATTAATAAATGGATTAGGAAAGAGAATTAATCTCAGTTATGGGCAGATATAAGCAAGGGAGATCTACTGGTGGGATGGAGTCAGGGCTGTTTATGATTAAAGCTATGTGCTTCTAATAAAAATATCATAGGAACAGCTGGTTCATCACTTTAAACAATTGTATGTCTCGGTATGATGACCAGATCTCCTGAAGCTGTGTCACTATCAGCCTAAAGACAAGGCTGATTCCAAGATATGTTGAGTAGAGATGTAGACATCATTGTATAGCCAGTTCAAACAATTTTGGAGCTCAAGCTATCTCTGGAATTATTACACATCTAATTTTATAGAAAAAATATGATCTAATTCATTAAATTTTGATAATTTTTGAAATATTAGTTCTATTATAAGGTAAAAATATCTGTTTCTTGGAAATGCTGGAACTCAGAAACTAAGCCAGGGGTAATACCACAAATTTTGGATTTACATGTAAGTATAGGGATCAAAATATGTTCAATGTAATATTTAAAGAGAAAAAGGCAATACCCCTCCCTCCCCCCCCAAAAAAAAATAGGTAATGCCTATATTTATCAGCTGGGAGATGAAAAGGAAAACCCACAAAAGGAAATTCCAGAGTGGTTAGAAGAGAACTATAACTTTCTAGTGTTGCCAAAACAAGGAAGAAAAGTATCAACAGAGATTTGGGCTACCAAATGTATTCAAAGAATGAGATAAACAAAATAGTGACAGATTTTTTTTCTATGGGATATTGAGGACTTTTGAAAGAACTGTAAATTTCTAATCTAACATATCTTTTAAAGAACATATAAATAATATTTATGAAATGTTTTCTTAGTCTTTGAAGGAAATCATGTCCCTTTGGATTTTAAATCAGTGAAGACTTTTTCTAGTCATGTTTTAAATAGTACCGTAACATATTACATATTTATGCTTAGGCCAGGAAGCTATAGAAATGATTATTGACTAGTTCAAAGGACATATACTGTTTCTCATTCAGTACTAGTTTCTAAATTTAGATTTTCTTTTCTTTGCCACAGGCATTACATAAAGACTTGCACTACCAGGAACATCAGTGTGTGTTTTACCTTGACAGATGGCTGCTGTTGAAGCAGATTGAAATCAGCAATGTGTACTTCTGTTAACATATTTTCATTTTAATTGTATGCCAAGAGCCTGTCTTCTGTGTGTGTGTGAGTGCGTGTATGTGTGTTAAGATTTTCTGCTGTTACAAATTCTGGAGACAAATACCAAATATTAATAATGATAATAATGTGTTGATATAAACTCTACATGAGATCTGCAAGACATCGCAAATAAATAACTTTGGCTAAGAAAAATGAGATGCAACAAAGAAGTGTAGGAAAGAGACAGAAGATAATAGTTTTTTAATGTCCTCCAGCATTTTTTTTTGCAGGTGGGAAAATCAGTCACATACATGCATGGGCATATATAAAGGAAAAGTAAATGGAAGAAAAATGATGGAGTTATGTCTCCAGCTATTGAAGACTTCCTTTGTTGTCGGACCCGCCAAGTAGTTATATGTTTAAATTGTTAATAGCATACAATCTTTCAGTTAAACAAGATTATAAAACAAATTATGTTAAATATGTATCTATTATCCCATTTCTTTACTCATTACAATATAAAAGTATGTCCAGGAACCTGAGGGAGAGTATATAAAAGAATACATCCTTTTCTAGTCTAACTCATAATCTACTCTTCTAATCTGTCATTGAAGACAGGGATAAATCAACTTGTCAAGAATAGGAAATGATATAAAGAATTTTACTAATACTTATTTGAGATGTTTTTAAAATAAGAATCTGCATTTCAGAGCTGGAAAAACCTGAGAGTTTTTTTGTTTTGTTTTGTTTTGTTTTGTTTTGTTTTTCCTAATTTTACAGCTGGGCAAACAACAATTGAAAACTCATGGACTGGGCTTACAGTTTGACCTTAGTTTAGTTCCAACTTTATTATGTGATTTGTACCTTGGGAAAATTAAATTCTTTATATTTTTGTTTTTTCAGCTGTAAACTTGAGATAAGAATAATTTCCCTTACGGAATTGTAATCTGTAAATGAAGCAAAACATATTCAAAGAAACTAGCCCAGTACTAAACATTGGATAGATAGTCTATAAACATTGGTTCATTTTTTTTACCTAGGTGTCATCAAAAGGTTAGTAGTTAACATGATTCCATATCCTTGCCATCAAATTTTCAGACTGCTTTTAAATGATAATAACATATATTATTAATATTTTGATGTCTGAGGCTCTTCCAATTTAGGAATAATAATCACGTAGTTATGATGCAGATTAGAATTTGTTTTTAAATTTAAAAACAAAATCAAGAGTCCCAGTTCAAATCAGGTTTCACTGTCTCTCTATTTCTTATCTTTACTACAACGGTAGATATTACCAGCACTCTACTGTGCTCTCTTCTGAAATCTTGGAGCTAGTATATGAAAGATTTATTTTCTTTTACTAAATTTATTGTGGTGACATTGGTTAATAGAATTATATAGGTT
>NW_011888942.1:924096-926229 GCF_000151845.1 Pteropus vampyrus
TTTTCCTTGAGTTGTTAAGCTTATTTTAATCTAGTAATTATCTATAAATGAGATTAGTCATTTTATTTGGTTTCAATGTTATATTCAACTAACTTGTAACTTTGAGGTATACAACATAGTAACTCAACATTCATATATCTTACAAAGTAATGGCCACAATAAATCTAGTAACCTTTTGTCACTGTAAGAAGTTATTACAATATTATTTACTATATTCACTATGCTGTACATTACATCCCCATGACTTATTTTATAACTGAAAGTTTGTACTTCCTAATTCATTTCCCTTTTTGACTATTCCTCCACCCCTCCTCTCTGGCAACCATAAGTTTGTTTGCTCTCTGTGTCTATTAATTTGTTTCTGTTTTGTTTGTTTGCTTTGTTTTCTAGATTCCACATGTAAGTGAAGGCATATTTATTTTTCTTTCCAATTTACTTAACATAATATTCTCAAATATCTAAATTTTATGAGCAAAATATTTGTATGTACTTAGGTGATGCTTATAAGTGTAATAAACCATATTTGTAAATTTTATATTTCAGACTCATTTAACAACTTTAAACAAGTATATACACACAAAGCAAAGACTCCAAAATCCATTACTGTACATATATTACTAATATAAACTAAAAAAAAAAATTTCAATAATATACTTATTTCTTTATCCCAGGTTTACAAATACAGTCTCTGGAAGTGAAACATAGTGACCATCTCATGCATGCTGTGGCAACTTTGATTTTATACTGGATTATGATTTTTGAACATAATCTAGCTATACCTTCCAGGAAGATTCTACCCAGATTTAACTTTGTTGACTATGTGTTACATAATATAAGTTTCCAGGTGATGCCTTTTCCTTTAGCCTGGGTAATCCCACATGCTCTAAACATACCAAAACTTTTACCTCTATAATCTCTTGCTTAACTGTGTATATGTGTGAAAAAGAGAGAGAGAGAGAGAGAGTAGAGACTCTGACTGTTTGTGTTTGAAATTTGGATGTTGAATAAAATTGATTTCCTCGAACCAACATTTATCCAGTTAATTTCTTAATTATACAGAAAAAATTTTAAACCTTAAAAAGAGACAAAAAAAAAATGGTGTAAATGATAGAGGTTCTGTTAATCCTTCTTGCTTCCAAAGTTATGACAAAAAACATGGAGAAAACAGCAAGGGAAGTCTCCTGGATTCTAGAGGAACAGAAGCACTACGACTAGGGAGAGAAATAATTAAACAATCTGCAAACATAGAAGGTAGGCCAGGGCAAGGATGCGAGCCTGCCCAGTCCCTAATGGCTGAGTGGGACAGAAGCTGCGGCAGTGACAGCCAGCAGCTGCAGACATCTCTTAAAGGAGCCATGTAGGTGATCAGACTTTCGCGGTGATGGACCTGCTCGCTGAGCACCAGCACAGGTTCGGCTGCTCAGGGGGTACCAGAGACTTATAGTGGGACAATGAGTTGTCAAAGAGAGGGTCATAGGCGAGGTTCTCTCCCAGGCAGAAGTGCTGGCAGTATCCATTTTTCCTCTATTGAGCACTCCTCACTCCCAGTGTGCCACAATGCCGCGTAGCTGACAAGTCATCAAACTGGATAACAGAGGTTGCTCCGCCCAGAGGATTTCCTGAAACTCCACCTCCCACAACATGCGGCTCCACCCAAGCCACATCCAGGTGTGTCCTTGGTGAGTCTGTGCAGCTTGCTGAGCAGCTCCAAGACCCACACTGGTAGCAGCTGACCTAGGTTTCTGGTGCGGTTTCTTGAAGCAAATATAAGCACATCTTTGGGTTGTTTGCTGAATCTTAACAGGTGGCCCTGGAGAGACACAAGATGGGGTTTAACTTGTCTTGCAGCAGAACCCCTCTCAGGACTGTGCCACTGGAAACCTACTTCACAAAGGCATGCTAATAAGACTGGGAGACTTATGAGCTTTCTAAGTACATAGAAACAGACATAAAAAGGCAGCCAAATGGTAAGACAAAGAAGCAAAAACCATATGAGAGAACAGAACAGAAATCCAGGAATAATGGAGTCAAGAATCTAACAGATGCAGAGTTCAAAACACTGGTCATAAAGATGCTCAATAAACTTAGGGGAAGTGTAGATGAATTCAGTGAGAACTTTAACAGAGGAAAAAA
>NW_011888942.1:926279-927691 GCF_000151845.1 Pteropus vampyrus
TATTAGGAGATGCTGCTCCCCTACTACTGATGTTTCTGACATTGGAGAAAGGATCCCATGGGCCTGGAAATCAGACCTCTGAAGATGAGGTGTCCATGGCTGTGTATGTTGGGTCTGGTTCTGTGACTATTAGAAGCATTGCTGCTTCTGGAAAAAACTTTCACATGAGAATGAGAAAGCGTTGCTATAGTGACCCTGATGAAGCAGGAAGCATAAAGAAGAACTGGGAACAAAAACAGATATAGAGAGCAAACAGGAAAAGTGTTACTTCTCCATTTTTCTGACTTCACTATTCCTCTACTGCATCCTGTTGGGAAAGGCTAAAATAATTACCTAGCAAAGAAACATGTTTGCCAAGTTCTGCCTTAGTCTGTATTTCATAGATTTTTTGCCTTTGTCTAGTATTAATAAAAACTGCTTCTTCCTTCCTTCTTCCAATTTTGGGGTGTGTGTGTGTGTGTGTGTGTCTGTCTGTCTGTCTGTGTGTGGGTGTGTGTATTCAGAGATTTGAAATAAAATAATTTAGTCATTCAATTTTTACTTGGTTATTTGAATTCTAAATTATACAAGGGAGGTAGAGGGATTTTATTAGATAAAATATTCGATTTTAAAAGGTGTGGTTTTTCCAATTAACTAATGTGAAACCAGTGGTTAGAGAAATAATAGCCCTTTATGCATAAATATCTTCAATATAA
This sequence comes from Pteropus vampyrus, assembly GCF_000151845.1. Classification (NCBI taxonomy): domain Eukaryota; kingdom Metazoa; phylum Chordata; class Mammalia; order Chiroptera; family Pteropodidae; genus Pteropus; species Pteropus vampyrus. Next base: position 926,975 of record NW_011888942.1, read on the forward strand.
ATTGTAACTCCCTAACTTTGCATATTTGGAAATTGAGATATTTATTCAATAAGAATAAGGAAATAAATTAATCATGCAAAATGAAATATTTTGTACATCAACAAAAGTATGTATTTTTTTGGAAAGTGAGTGAAAGTAGAAATGAAGAGACAGAAGAGAGCAAAGGGAAGAGAGAGAAAAGGGAAGCTGGGGAAATAGATGATGGGAGAAAGGAAGAACAGACAGAAGTAAAGAAAGAGAGAAAAAGGGGGTAGGGAGAAAGGGAAGAAAAAATGATATTCCTCTTAAAATGATGCAGTAATGTTATGATTAATCTTGAAATCACTGGAACATGCCACTTGTAATGTGTAAGATATCTAAAATATATAAAATGAGACAATATACTTTTAAAAAATATTTTCTTCCTGAAATACCTATAAAATATTTAGTTTTATTTCCTCTCGTTGAAAGCAGATTCTAAAATATATATGTTTTATATATTTTATTATTATTTATTAGTTGCATTAATAAAACCAATTATACTTAATTATTTATCTTTCTTTCCTATTTAATTTGTCACTTAGCTTGGTTCAAAGGAAGGTTAAGTGTTCTCCATCTTATGACTACCTATGTTCTTATTCACCAAATATGAATTTGAAGATTTTGGTTGAAAAAAGTTCACAATTTTGAAAAAAGTTCACAATTAGAAATCTGAGCCTTTTAAAAATTGTTTAACAT
>NW_011888942.1:929796-934876 GCF_000151845.1 Pteropus vampyrus
CTGCAAACATAGAAGGTAGGCCAGGGCAAGGATGCGAGCCTGCCCAGTCCCTAATGGCTGAGTGGGACAGAAGCTGCGGCAGTGACAGCCAGCAGCTGCAGACATCTCTTAAAGGAGCCATGTAGGTGATCGGACTTTCGCGGTGATGGACCTGCTCGCTGAGCACCAGCACTGGTTCGGCTGCTCAGGGGGTACCAGAGACTTATAGTGGGACAATGAGTTGTCAAAGAGAGGGTCATAGGTGAGGTTCTCTCCCAGGCAGAAGTGCTGGCAGTATCCATTTTTCCTCTATTGAGCACTCCTCACTCCCAGTGTGCCACAATGCCGCGTAGCTGACAAGTCATAAAACTGGATAACAGAGGTTGCTCCACCCAGAGGATTTCCTGAAACTCCACCTCCCACAACATGCGGCTCCACCCAAGCCACATCCAGGTGTGTCCTTGGTGAGTCTGTGCAGCTTGCTGAGCAGCTCCAAGACCCACACTGGTAGCAGATGACCTAGGTTTCTGGTGCGGTTTCTTGAAGCAAATATAAGCACATCTTTGGGTTGTTTGCTGAATCTTAACAGGTGGCCCTGGAGGGACACAAGATGGGGTTTACCTTGTCTTGCAGCAGAACCCCTTTCAGGACTGTGCCACTGGAAACCTACTTCACAAAGGCATGCTAATAAGACTGGGAGACTTACGAGCTTTCTAAGTACATAGAAACAGACACAAAAAGGCAGCCAAATGGTAAGACAAAGAAGCAAAAACCATATGAGAGAACAGAACAGAAATCCAGGAATAATGGAGTCAAGAATCTAACAGATGCAGAGTTCAAAACACTGGTCATAAAGATGCTCAATAAACTTAGGGGAAGTGTAGATGAATTCAGTGAGAACTTTAACAGAGGAAAAAAAAAACATAAAAATGGAAATGGAAATGGAAATTATAAAGGGGAACCAGTCAGAAATGAAGAACACATCTGAGATGAAGAGAATATTAGAGGGAATCAACACAGTGGATAAAGGAGAGGATCGAACCACCAATATAGTAGATGGGGAAGCCAAGGACACTTGGCCAGAATGGCAAGAAAAAAGAAGCCAAGACTATAATAATAATTTAAGGAGCCAATGGAACACTATAAAATGTAAAAATATTCATGTAACAGGGGTATCAGAAGGAAAGCAAGATGTTGAAGAGCTGTTTAAAGAAGTAATGTTGGAAAACTTCTCTCACCTGGTGAAGAAAATAGACATACAACTCCAGAAAGCTCAGAGTCCCAAAAAAGATGAACCCAAAGAGGCCCACACCAAGACACATCATAATTAAAATGTCAAAGGTTAAATACAAAGAGAATCTTAAAAGCATTAAGAGAAAAGCAGTTAGTTACCTATAAGAGTGCACCCATAAGACTGGCAGCTGATTTCTCAAAAGGACAGAAGGGCTTGGCACAGAATATTCGACAAGATCAAAACACAGAATCTACAACCAAGAATACTGTATCCAGCAAAGCTATCATTTAGAGTTGAAGGGCAGATAAAGAGCTTCCCAGACAAAAATAAACTAAAGGAATATTTATCAACACCAAGCCAGTAATACAGGAAATGTTGGCATGGCGGGGATGGGGGTGGGGGTATTGGGGGGTGGAATGTCTTTAAGAAGAAAAAATATGTGTGAAAAACAGGAATAAAAAATGGTAGCAACTACATTCCTATCAACAAGTATCTCAAATGGAAAAGAATTAAGTGCTCCAACCAAAAGATAGAGTGACTGAATGTTTAAGAAAACAAGCCCCCTACATATGCTGCCTACAAGAGACTCATTTCATATTAAAAAACACATACAGACTAAAAGGAAAAGGATGGAAAAAGATATTGCCTTGATGTACCTAGAGGGTATTACACTGAATGAAAAGGATAGGATAGAGAAAGACAAATATCGCATGATTTCACGTACATGTGGAAGATGGTTAATAATGTTGTAATAAATATGTAAGGAGGAAGAGGGGTACTAGAGTTAGTGGAATGATCACTTTACAAGTTATGTAGATCTCTGATCACTATGCTGTACAACTGAAACTGGTATATTATTGTATGTTAACTATAGTTGAAAAAACCTCATTAAATTGTACAACGTAAATACGAGCAACTAATTGTCTATTATGTTTCAATAAAACCAAAAATAAAAAAAAAAACAATGTCACTTTTCTAATAGTTAGAGAAACATATTTCCACATGTTTAAAAAATTCAATATAATTCTTCACACTGTTCTCAATATTTGTGTTGACTGAGTCACCTAGTAGATTTTTGTATACTTCTACTTTGTAGTAGAACTAATTACTGTCAAATAAATACAATGAGGTTTAAATGTTAACTACAGTAAAATAAGCATATAACATGAATATATCTATAATCATCAAGTTCTGTAAACACATGAAATTCATTTGTATATACCCATTCTTTAACATTTTAGAGCACCATCACATATTTATGTTTTTCAAAAGAACTATTTTTTCTTATTTAATTATTAAATGATCATACCTTCTTTAGGGAAGCTTCTTTAAGTTGACCTCTTTGCATCTCTGAAACTTCTTACTGGCTAGCAACAGTAAGAGTAAAATTTTAAAGTAGGAATAACATTTTCTTGTCCTGTCTTTATTTTCTCTGATTCAAGACATAGACAATCTCTGAAAAACTTATCTTCTGTTAGTGAGAATAAGTTAGCATTGAGGCATTGTGATAAATAAAAGATGTAGCAATAGGTACAATACTTATTGAAACACCTTAGCTGAGAGCTAAGAAAATGTCATTTACCAAACAAAGAGTTTTTATTAGTGATTTCAATTTAATTTTATACGTATATTGTTCATTTCAATATAAAATGTTTCAACCTACTTTTTCTTTTCCTATGTTTCTTCCTCTTCATTATATCACTTTGTTAAATTTATTATATGATAAATGTGTGTAAATTATAGTATTATATAATTACTTCATGTAGGATATATACCTACTTAGATCTCAATTCCTGTTTCCTACTTTTTTATGATGTTAGTATATCTCATTGTCCATCATCCTATAGTCACATATTGACACTTAATGGGCTCTGTAGGACAAAGCTATAATGAAAGATTCAATTTGCCACCTGTATGTTTCCATTATAAAATAACAAGAGTTTTCTGATTAATTTTTTAGCATATGATTTGGGTTTTATAGGTTTGAAGGGATGCAATACTCCATTCTCATTAGCCTTTTATTTGTCATTATTATTTATCAGTTATGGTGCCACTTGCAATTTAGTGTTTTTCTTCATTTGGGTTTCTGCTATGATAGGTCAATTGGCTGCAACATGCTGTTTGTTTGTTTTTTGTTTTGTTTTGTTTTGTTTTGTTTTGTTTTACTGCTAAATTTTATTTTTTGAATGAATATTCACTGATACAGAGAAATATAAAAAAAAATCACTGAACTATGCTGAAATCACACAATTCTCTTGACAGATAGCGCTGTGTATTTATCATAGAAGTTAAGTTTGAGAACATAAAATAAATTCTTTATCTCAGCTTCTCCAGTTATTTCAATTGCTTTTCTAATTAATAACAAAAAAGACTAACTATATTGGTAATAAAGTCACACAATACAATTAAAACATTGATAGGTCCAAGGCTCCAGAAAGTTAGAATAATAAGGCATGTGAAGTATAATTCATATCTATGGACATTACAAAAATAGGAAGAAATTTGACTAATTTCTTTCATAGGATAAAAAATATGAAATATGAAAGAAACTATAGTATATGCTCAGACCTAAGACTTTATGTTCAAAGTTATTACAGTTAGTCAAAATTAATTATTCTAATGTGTATGGTGACTATATTAATGTTTTTGTTCCTTTCGTTAGCATTTCACAGACTAGAAAGCAGTAGCCAAATAAAAATCACCACAGTGATTAGGCAGATGGAAATTAAAATCACAAGAAAATATCTTTTTATGCAACAATATCTAGTTTTTTCTGATTTCCTTAATCTCTATATTTTCTAAAACAAAAATAATATAATGGTGTTTTCAACTAATTTTAAATTACATTTAACAAGGCTTAAGAAAATTAGACATTTGAAGAATCATAAATCAAATTAAAAAAAAAGAAATGAATTTAATATATTAAAGGAATATGACCAGCTTTTCTTTTTTCTTATATCCACTATAAATGTAACTTTAATTTTTGTTAGAATAGGAATGTAACAGTAAATATTTTTTATAGCTCTGGAAATAAGTCAACTCAATGAGATATTTGACAATAATAAAAATAACTGGAGAGAATTAAAAAATATATGAGAGATAAAAATAATGAGAAAGTTTGAAAAAATTAAGAGAAAAATAATATTTTCTATTAAGATTCTAAAAAGAATAGTCTGAGCTATAATTCAGAAAACATATATTTGGAAATAAAGAGTACATTATAATGATAATAATCATCATAATCTACATTTATTTAACATTTAGTAAGTACCAGAAATTGCTCTATCCTTTAAATTGTCTCATATAGTCTTCAAAAACCCTATAAGATGATCCTGTTTGTCCTATAATTGCAAGCAAAGAAAGTGAGCATTAGAAAAGTTAGATAATTTCCTTAGATTCTATGTGAGAATTAAATTTAAAAATCATGTCTATTTTGGTTGAAGAATGAGTGGGAGTGAGAGAGTAAAACTAATTAATGGCATAGGAGGCTCCTGAACTTCCTTCCTCCCGGGAACAAACCAAAGTACAGCTGCACATGGAATAATTCCGTCAGAGAAATCTAGAAATTAGCAGACCAACTCCTACATATTGAGCAGATGAGATAATACCCACATCAAAATGAGTAGGAAAGACTGAGATACTCTCATCACAGTCCCCACAACATGTGTACAATAACATGGGAACCCTTAACTTCCAATTTTCCCTTAAGTAGCAAGTTGGATTACATATCTAGAACCCCAACTTTTAGACTCTCATTTAAGCCATAGGGCACACAAACACCTAGCAAACAAAAAAGCAGTTCTTAACTCACCATGGTTATTTCTCTCAGAGTTTAGCACAAAGGAAGCAGACAAAAATGCCCATTTC